>NC_047027.1:13633605-13933605 GCF_902652985.1 Pecten maximus | reverse complement strand
GCTCTTGCGACTTCATTTTTGAACGGATCCTGACCAAACTTCAAATATGGGTCCAGCATGGGAATACCTCGAACGAGTTCGTGTTTCAGGGTGCCAAGGTCAAGGTCAAGGTCAGCGTTACTATTTATAGAAAATCTTTGTCAGCGCTCTTGCGACTTCAATTTTGAACGGATCCTGACCAAACTTCATATATGGGTCCAGCATGGGAATACCTCGAACGAGTTCCTGTTTCAGGGTGCCAAGGTCAAGGTCAGCGTTACTATTTATAGAAAATCTTTGTCAGTGCTCTTGCAACTTCAATTTTGAAAGGATCCTGATCAAACTTCATATATGGGTCCAGCAAGGGAATACCTCGAACGAGTTCGTGTTTCAGGGTGCCAAGGTCAAGGTTAAGGTCACCGTTACTATTTATAGAAAATCTTTGTCAGCGTTGTTGCGACTTCATTTTTGAATGGATCCTGACCATAATTATAATAACTATCAGGAAATGAAGTTGCTAGTGTGATGCGTAACCAGATACTGTTGAATGCATAACAATATATACCATATTTATCTGGCAATGAGCCCATGCCTGATAATAAGCCCATCCATGTCTATTGCAGTTCAGCGCAAATGACAACTGATGTTATTTCAATGTCCTGCAATAACCCCACCCCCCATTTTGCATCAGAGTTCATGTGTTAGCACGCGAGGGGATTTGTATCGTTTGCGATGCCTTGTTATTTAATTGCGACTGAACACCTCTTAACTATTTCCAATCAAACTATTACCTGTAAACCTGCTCCCTCAAGCTAGGTAGACAGGCCATGCGAGGCGCCCCTCGCGGTCAAGTTGAAAGGATCGGACGTCCGTTAATGCCGAGTGACGTGATAAACATTCATGTCTAGTCAAAACAACGCCAGGTGTCCCAATTAGCGATAGTTGATTTTGCAGGTATCAAAGAAGTTTGGTAGTAATTTAATACGACCTGGCAATTTAAAGGAAGACATATTGATGTTCTGACCTAAATTTACCAACATATATAGACCTATTTCTGCAGTAGCCCTTTCGTATTTTCAATATATTAAACGGACCATTCATTACAGTTAACTATTGATAGTTTCTGATTCAAATAAAACATATAACCACGCGGAGACTTAACATTAACATTTCTAATACAAGCAAGTTGATATATTTTGTCACAAATGAAACGTGTGCTGTTTTGGGGCCTATAGCTACACAATGACCGACCAGCTTTGCGATTGATATTTACAGTAACGTTGAAGCGATCGTAATTATCATGAAATGAAGAAAGTTTAATGATCAATCAACATTAAACTAGATGAAATACTATCATTTTACTAATTACTCAAATTTGTATAGCATGTCTCAGACAAATGACCGACCATGACAATGTTACACATCACAGACAACATGGTTTACTACCAGGAACTTGCGTCTTGGAATTAGTGCATTTAATTTATTTGGTGCCAATATTTTCACGTGTTATTATATTCGCGTGTGGATATTTTCGCGGAGATTTAATGATCGCGAAATAAGCGAATATTTCAACGCCGCGAACATTTCCACTTTTACAGTACTAACGATTCTAAGGAGGACCAAACAGCTGTATGGTGTAAGTTCTGTACTCATTACATTCTCCTCATAGTGACGAGTCATAGGAGGATGAAACACCTGTATGGTCCTATAATATTGCTTTCAATCCCCACATACTACATTAATAACATATTAAAGTTTATTTACAGTCACAATTTTAATTTGTATCTTTTGTACATTCAATGCAAAATCAGCAATTAAAAATTCTATCTATAGGTAGTCAGTGATGATTATTGTCCTTACCCTTCACGAGGACCAGGTTTGTCATTACTTTTGACTTATTTCACATTACAGGGGAATGCTTGTGATTGGAGGAACCTACAATGGATTAACCAATCAGATTGACAGATCAGATGGCATGATTGGTCGAATCAGTCGTGTGTACATAGTCAGAGAGGAGTTCGATTCGGCAGTACTGATAAACGATCTGTATTCCGAGAGAAGTTTGTACATCCCAGAGGACACAGTTCATGCTCCAGTGATTTTCCAGATTGAGCATGGTTCACTGACCGTAGACTATAACAGTGAAGTAGATACAGGCCAATGTTTTACCCAGGAGTCTTGTACTGGTCGATATCGAGGTATGTTTTAACACTTAAAAGAATCAGCATTCCCAAATAACATGAATGATTAAATATTCAATGAAACAACTCTGTCCCCTGAATATTAAGTGTTCTATTTCTATGTTTGTTGGAGTGCAAGGAGTCTCACTGTGGGAGTAAGCCCATATAGCCTGGCAGCTAGTGATGGGTCGATCATCGGATATAATCGATTGACGACTTGTTAGAGCCTTCCGATGTCGATGATCGGTTCTTGTTTCCCGAAACCGATTAATCGATCATAGTTCAACCGAACGCACCCTTGAATACTATTCGAACGTGACCGAAGGGAGACTACTCTTTAGCCTTTAAAAATCATTGCAAATGGCTGCAAGTGTTGATGGTACTCCTATAACATAAGAGGCCGCTGGTCGGCTCTTTTTCTATTGGATATTATTTTGCCGACTGCGACCTCTTATTTCCGAAGCACTAATTTTTTGATGCAGTTTTCGCCCGATATCCGGGCGGAACGAAATATGCTAAAAAAAAACCCAAGTAAGTGGTTGACAGGTCATTACAACGATGTCTACGTATCATGTTTGCAATATATATCCCATATATATGTCACAGACACAAATATACAGTATAATACGGTGTAGAACACACAAAATACATGCCCATGTCGTTGTAGCACTTTTCTAGTCGTTTTTAAAAATGGCTGCCTAAAGGTTGATACAAAATAGGTTTAGTTATTTCAAATGGAACGAAATGATACAGACTTTGTTGTATTCCGCTTGTAGGACATAGGTTGTAATCCATTTTTGTATTAACCGGCAAATCACGTGGTATTTCTACTATCACTAACGGCAGTATTGTCTGCTTGCGCTCCACTCCGCTTCGGAAGAAGAAAACTTCATAATATGTGTTTGTTATGAAATTATTCTCATTTAATCATTGGATTATGGCAAGAAATATATATTGGACACCGTTGATCATTTAAATGTAAGTTGACACGCTATATTTTTTCAATAAACGAACTTTGAAAATTTCATCGTCATCATCGGGAAAATCATCTATGGGCAGTTAGATGTTACACGGCGCCTGTCAAAAGTATATCGCCGTGTAAAACCTAACATTGTTGGAGTAATGATTTTGAGAAGGCTTTCGACTCATTTTTTGGGGGTTTTGTTGAGAATGTTTTTCATTTTTTTGGTTTTGGAGCAGGTATAATAAAATGGATTAAGGTATTTCACACTAATGTCAGCTAGTGCAACAATTAATCAGGGGGGGATTTTTCATCCTTCTTCGAGGTACAAAGAGGCTGCCGACAGGGGGACCCGGTCGCACCGTACATTTTTATCATGTGTGCTGAAATTTTAGCTCTGAAATTAAGAAATAACAAGAATATAAAAGGTATTGAAATAGACAAGTGTCAGATCCTACTCTCACAGTATGCCGACGATTCTTCTTTGGCTTTTTAACACAATATCAACAATAACACAAGCTATATATGAATAAATGATAAGCAATATAAGTGAGAAACACACACACAACCAATTAAGCAACTATTAGTAGTTTGAGAGCAATAAAATAACTCTGCACTTTGTTGTGGAAGATATTCTTATAATATTAAATAATCGGTAAACGACATCGGCAGCATTAGCCGATCCGATCATCGGATCGGTTTGAATTCCCAACCGATGTCCCACCACTACTGGCAGCTAGATGAACTGGATACCATTGCATTGCTACTTGCGACTTTGATGTTGTTTACACAGTTATTAAGACATTCCAAAAACTGTTTGTGGATTCTCTGAAATTCATTAAATTATAGATAATGTAAAAGGACCGGGTCAGTGTGGCTTGAACTTGTACATAGTGTCTTAACTATGAATACATTCATATGGATTATGATAAGGGAAAGCTGATGGTTTTTGTTAAATCGTTTGGTAGGAATGTGTTTTTCCCTGTTCTTTCCCATCTAATTTTAAATGTGATGATATTTTTATGATCTGCCCTGCTTTATTTTTTTCAGTATCAAACTATGTGTCTGTCCGGTTTTGTCCAGATGATCAGTATGTGACTTTTGAGCGAGATCAATTTACTGTTTGGACCTCTCCACAGTTTGACGGATCAGTTGTAACAACTATGAATATGTATCCTGGAGGTAAATTAAAAATTAAGCCTGGCTATATTTAATGTGATGAATTATATGAACACTCTAAATTTCCTGTGACATATAGGATTTTTAGATGGTTTATCAATTCATACAGGATTTGTTGTGTATAATGATTTTTTTATTTCTGCGAGCTTTGGCAACCCAAAATTCTAACTTGAAAAGAAGTTTCCAAAATCTCATATCAATTAAAAAAAATCTCATGAATTACTGTCAGTCAATGTAAAATGGTCTAGAGTATACTACACTTCCAAGGGTCAACATAATGTGTAAAAGTTTTACATGGGCAAATTAAATCGCTTGATGAAAATCTGATTGTGTGATATATCATATGATTTTGCTAGAGCTTGTTTACTATTTCATGATAGGATACTTCTAGATACTTGAGTGAGACCATTTTAAGCTATAATGTGTAAGTTTAAATTGATGACAAAAGGCCCTAGAATTGCTCTATCAACCTTCTGTCTTGACTGACTTGACCGTTTCTCTGTCATGACTGATTTGACAGGTTCTCTGCCATGACTGATTTGACCATATCTCTGTCATGACTGATTTGACCATTTCTCTGTCATGACTGATTTGACCGTTTCTCTGTCATGACTGATTTGACCGTTTCTCTGTCATGACTGATTTGACCGCTTCTCTGTCATCACTGATTTGACTGGTTCTCTGTCATCACTGATTTGACCGTTTCTCTGTCATGACTGATTTGACTGGTTCTCTGTCATGACTGATTTGAACATTCTCTGTCATGACTGATTTGACCAGTTTCTGTCATGACTGATTTGACCGGTTCTCTGTAATGACTGATTTGACCGTTTCTCTGTCATGACTGATTTGACCAGTTCTCTGTCATGACTGACTTGACCGTTTCTCTGTCATGACTGATTTGACGGGTTCTCTGTCATGACTGATTTGACCGGTTCTCTGTCATGACTGATTTGACCGGTTCTATGTCATGACGGATTTGACCGGTTCTCTGTCATGACTGATTTGACCGGTTCTATGTCATGACGGATTTGACTGGTTCTCTGTCATGACTGATTTGACTGTTTCTCTGTCATGACTGATTTGACCATTTCTCTGTCATGACTGATTTGACCGTTTCTCTGTCATGACTGATTTGACCGTTTCTCTGTCATCACTGATTTGACTGGTTCTCTGTCATGACTGATTTGACCGTTTCTCTGTCATGACTGATTTGACTGGTTCTCTGTCATGACTGATTTGACCGTTTCTCTGTCATGACTGATTTGACCGTTTCTCTGTCATGACTGATTTGACCGGTTCTCTGTCATGACTGACTTGACCATTTCTCTGTCATGACTGATTTGACCGTTTCTCTGTCATGACTAATTTGACCGGTTCTCTGTCATGACTGATTTGACCGTTTCTCTGTCATGACTGATTTGACCGGTTCTCTGTCATGACTGATTTGACCGTTTCTCTGTCATGACTGATTTGACCGGTTCTCTGTCATGACTGATTTGACCGTTTCTCTGTCATGACTGATTTAACCATTTCTCCTCTCTTAGCTGCACAGCTGCCCACTGGTCTTCATGGTATTTCCGCGGCAGCATTTGATCGTCAAGGCAACGCTGCTGTGTGTACATACCGACTGTATATCAAACGTAAGTAATGTATAACTCTGATTGGTGAACAATCACAATAAAAAATTATACCCCTTTAGAATCACAATTCAGTTAAAATTTACACCTTGTCAATATATCCTGTTAAATGTAGCAGGATTCAATATGGTGATCTATTCCTGTTAAAATCAAATTATTATATATTTCGTGTTTCTAAATCAAGTATAATTCATTTAATAGATCACTTCAAGATTTCAAATATCTCCTCTTATGGAGGTGGTATAACGGGAAGATTTGGGAGAGAAACTATCTTGGCAGCACCAGTAATTGTAACAGAAGTTTCTTACTGAAAGTTCTAACTTCTGATCATTGCTTTCCTAATTTGAAGTTTGGTTTAAAAGTCAATTTTTTATTACTCTGGTATACTGATATATATTTTTTTGCAAACTTATAAAAATTCACTTTGGTCAAAGAAACTTTAACTTCTGTCTAGTCATTACATTGTACTTTAAAGTGTTTTTCTTTGTTTGGTCTTTTGGTATTTGTATGCTACCAAAAATACCAAATATGGATACTTAGGTCATTTGACCCCAAGGGTCAGGATGACCTATAGCCATCATGCTCCGTCTGTTGTAATCTTGCCGTCCGCCATCCCCCGTGAAACTTTTACTTCCAAAATGCTTCTCCTCCTTAACCCCAAAGCAGATTACTACCAAATTTTGTGTGAAATGTCATTGGGGGAAGGCGATCATATTTTCGTGAGCCTGGTCCAACCCCTAGGGACAGAGGGTTTTGGCCTAAAAAGGGGAACTTTGCTGAAATTTTGCTTTAAAACCCTCTCTTTCTTAAACCTTGAGTGTATTACAACCAACTTTGTTGTGAAACATCTTTTAAGGAGGGCAATCACATTTTGTATAGATTAGGCTGATAGTCTCATTGGGCCTGACTGGCGGGGCCCTATAAGGGGAACTTTGCTGTAATTCTGCTATAAAACACTACTCCTCCTAAAACTTGAGTGTATTACAGCCAGATTTGTAGGATAGGAGGCCAATCATATTTTGTATGAGGCAGGTCTGATCCCTCCAGACAGAGGGACAGGGTCATATGGACATTTGCGTTAGATCCTCTTTATATAATGGTTCAGTTATCATAACCATTAAGGGCCTAATGGCCCTCTTGTTGTGTGGTGTGTCTTCAATCGAGTATGAATGGCTGTGACAGTAACTCGTAAAGGAATTAATATTTCATTTTCATATTAAACTTAAACATATAAAAAGCTTTTATTCAAGATATAGCTTATAATTGAACCCCTGGACAGATTTAGCTCATATTCACACCATAACATCACACCAGCGATTGTGCACAAACAAGTTCTACACTTTGTTTTTTACAGGCTCAAATTGCAGATCCTTAGACCTACCCAACCGATTCCAAGAAAACCCTGTTGGGGGCCAAACGATGTGTTCCCCCGATGGATCCAACTGTCTTCTGAAGTGTAACAACCCAACCAACAGCCAATCAGGGCAGGCCCAACCTTCTACAGCTGCTCCATATATAGTCAATATGATGAAGATGACAGGATGGAACCATTCATTTATCCCTCCTGTGCTGGTCAGTGGTTTTTATACCCCACCATGAAATGGGGGCTGGGGGTTAAATATTGTTACCCATAACCGTCCTGTCCCGTCCCGTCCCGTCCCGTCCCGTCCCATCCTGTCCTGTTCCATCCTGTCCCGATGCAATGTAACTAGCTAATGTCAGAAACTGCTGATGCAGTGCTTACCAAACTGTGTTTTAGGGTGTCAATTGGCAGTGGCCGCATTTATGTCTAACAGATATTTTCTAGTTTTTTGTAAGCTTTAAAGTATAATTTTAAAAAAGATCTTGAAGAGTTGTCAATGTTTACGAAAAATAGAACAGTAAATTTGAAAATTTTAAGATTCTGGTCAAAATGTTATTTGTCGAAGGTATCATGAAACTTGTCTTAGCGACCACCTGAATTAAACGACTTCCTTTCATATGCGACCGTATTTTTTCCTCCCAACGTTATTTACTATACTAGTGACCTGAATTAAGCGACTACCTGTCAGACGCGACTAACGACCATCATTTCCGTGTCCCAAATGCTGAAAAGCGACTTTTTTCAGCGACTTTCCAAGTTTTAAAACGGAAGCAGAAGTCATAATCAAGAAGAAACCGGACGAACTTGTCCGCTTTTAAAGATTAAAAAATACTTCAGAAATGCATGAAATGTCTTATTCTGTCTCAAAAAAATGTATTGGATTTATTATCTTTGCCCTGATAACACCCAAAAACGAACGAAACTGTACTTTACTTCTAAAGAATGAAAGAAGGAGATGGGATATGGCGAAAAAACATTCCTCGCCATTCAGACGATTTTCACGAAATTTTGACAGATAAAAATACAAACATTTGCTTGGGAAGTATGAAAAAGAGTGAATAAACAGTCAACTTACTGTTTAACTGAAATTTATGTTCTTTTTGAGACATTAGGACAGATATTTGCCAGTTAAAAACGTCTCCATCGTTATGAAGGAAATGCAGTTACGTGACTAATAATCCGGACGGAAGTCCGGACCAGGAATTCAGGAATGAAAAAAAAAAAAAAAATGTAAATGTAATCTGGCACTGGAAAATTTAAATTAGCCATTCAAACTCTTTGATTATTTTTTGTATTTTAAAATTAAAAAAAATTATTGTAACATGCTAAAAGAATTTAAATGTATATATTAATGAAAATAAATGAAGCTGAATTAAAAATTTTTTTTTGATAAATATTGTACTACATATGTATAAATGGGGATATTTTTATATATTGTCCATTATTATAAGCATTTAATTTCATTAAGAGAAAAGTGATTTTTTTTCTTTCGTTTTCCTCAAGAGGTCTCTTACAGATTTGATTATATTCACAATCTTAATTGATGACTGAGGTAATTCCTTTTCATATATGTACTAATACTTGCAGCTGATAAATTTTACATATGTGGCAGAATAATTATGAACTTTCCTTTTTGGGTCATTTTCTTTGAACCTGGATTAAGAGACCACCTGTCATATGTGACCTTTTTCATTGCCTCCCTTGGAAGGTCACATATGACAGGTTTGACTGTATATGTTAATGATTTCAGAAAATATTTTATAGAAAATATTTAAATTAACATTAAAAAAAGAGGAAAGAAATCTGTTTTGATTTCATTTGCTAATTATTATAGCTTTATAGAGTAGTATAAAGAATTATAAACTATTAACTTTAGAAAATTTTTAGTTTCTCGTTTAGAGTAATTGAGTTTAATGATCAGAAGTTATTTTGAAAATGATTCATAATTTGACAACTGTAAGAAACATGATTATCTCCCCTGGCCAGATGCTGTTCTACAAAGATACAATGTGACCATGACAATGACCTTTGACCTTCCTGAGATCTGTGTGGACACACCCTCATTGAAATCAAAGTTGACTGCATCGCTGAGAAGCTTGAATTCTGTGTGGAGTGGAGGCTTGTGTCAGCAGACGGATTGTAGATGGGAGGTGACCAATGTCGACTGCCAAGTTAACAATATCAACAAGGTGGTAGTGACGCTCCAACTTCACTTTGTACCGTAAGTAACATTCTCAAAATTATAAGTAGAACCTTTCTGTGATGTATTTTGAAAACAGATTTAAAATGAATCTCCAATTGTAAAAACTCTCTATAAATGAAATACCGGGTAAAGTATTTAAATATCCAATAAAATTTGATATGGAATATTTTGAAACAGATGTAAAATACATCTCCAATTGTAAACACTCACTAAAAATAATATAAAGGATTCGAATATCCATGAAAATTTGAATTGGACCAATTTTGAATTATTGTTAGTTTTCACAAAAAAGTACATCTTATTTGCAAATTTACGGCCTCTTGGACATCTTCAGGCACAAAAAAACTGTCACAGCTAAGTGCATGCATGATGTCCATCTTGATAGTTTTCTATATGAAACATGACATTGAGATGTATATTAAACTATTTGCATCAAACTTGATTTTGCTAGAAAGTATTACTAAAGAAAGAAGGAATTTGCTTTGATTTATTTAGGGTTTCTCTTCGATTGAGGGTTACTTAACTTTGTGGTAGAGTAGGCTAACCAGACTGAGTCCTACCATATTATCCTGTAATAACTAGGTGGCCAACACACAAACTTATAAACAAATCTATAGGACAATCAACATGGGCTATGTAACGAGCATGGGCGGGCTTATTACTTATATGCTTAATGTCTGATAAATACTTGACAAATCCAACACCTTAAGATATGATTGTGAAACATTAGAATCAGTTAAAGTATTACAGTGATATACACTGTAATAGTGTTTGTTTTTATAGTCATTCTACCTCTGACGAATAGATCATGATTTTCCGGATCGATCATCAAGTTTGACTAAAACAAAATTACTACATTCAATGGAAAAAAGGTTGCTGGGTGAGACAGTAGTAACACACTTACCTTTCACCTAGGCGATCAGGATTTGATTCCTCAATCGGACATAAAAAAGATATGGGGTCACCTGCCCAACTAGGTTTTTCTGCAGGTACTCCTCCTCCAGTTTTTCCTCATACACTAAAAGCCTTTGCAAAAATACTATTTCAAAACATTACTAAGATACAGTGTACCCTCGACCTATCGCCACCCGAATCTACCGCCACCCTCGCATACCGCCACCTACACCCCTAGAACGGATTTCCCTTCTATATAATTCCCTCGTTAAGTTTGCCACCCTCGCATACCGCCATCCGCCACGTTCATAACAATACAAACGTCCCGAATCCCTATATATTACCCTCGACAATTTCGCCATCTAGGTCTGTTTTTTCTGCGATTGAGGAACTCTTTAGTGTTCTATTTATAGAATTAGGGTATTTCCCTTTTCACAGGTAATGAATCCGATCTACTGACGGGACTACTGACGAGAATACAAGACGACCTTGATCTCGACCCGGACCTCCGACTGACTGAGACAATTTGTTGACATTGACAGGCAGACAGGCGTTTCGGAAACTTTGACGGAGGACAAAATTGTTGACACGGTGACAAGTTTAGGCAATGACAATCAAAATGACGAGGACAATGACGATGAACCACCTGTACCACCCAGTGCTGCTGAAGCCAAGGCAGCTATGGAAATCGTTGTAAGATTTCTCGAAACATCGGATAAAACCACCGAATCGGACTTGACCAGTGCCGCGTAATTTCCAATAAAATTCGACAGATTGTAACAGATGGCATGAGACAAAAGCAAATTAATGACTTTTTTCAGAATTGCATATGTAAATGTGTGTTTGTAAGCTACGAAATGTACGGTCAATACCATGGTGTCTTATATGTTAACTCATTGTGTATTTATTAAAACGTTGGTACAACATTATCTTTTACTGTTGTAATTTTCATGATTTGATACTAACGCCACCCTCATTATACCGCCATAATTGACACAGACGAAATGTGGCGATATAACGAGGGTAGACTGTACTTTAAAACATATATCCACAACATTTTCCTCATTTTGGTGGGTGTTTTTGTTCATGATCCATGTCAAACTAATCATTTTAGAAATTGGGGTGATGATCAATTACATGTATAACATTTAAAGATATTCCAAAGGCTACACAGTAGTGTTTTAAAAGGTTCAATAAATGGATCGTTTTGTTTTACAGGGAAGAGATGGTGAATTCTATTACAAACACAGCCTTCCTTCTGACGGATGTCCTACAGGCAGCTGTAGACAATGGGGACTTTACCATACAGGTAAAGAATCTTATAATTTATACGTTTGACTTCTTAAAAGTGAGAAAAACACATTTCTGCTGACAGGAGTCAAACCAAGGGATCTCTGGTCTAGCTCTATAGCCAAAGAAGCATGCTCCATCAGCTCATATTTAACACTGTACAAGCCACTCTGACCTGCTCCATTAGCTGAGTGACAGAGACTGTATTTAACACTGTACAAGCTTCACTGACCCGCTCCATCAGATGAGTTACAGAGACTGTATTTAACACCCTGTACAAGCCACACTGACCCGCTCCATCAGATGAGTTACAGAGACTGTATTTAACACCCTGTACAAGGCACACTGACCCGCTCCATCAGATGAGTGACAGAGACTGTATTTAACACCCTGTACAAGCCACACTGACCCGCTCCATCAGATGAGTGACAGAGACTGTATTTAACACCCTGTACAAGGCACACTGACCCGCTCCATCAGATGAGTGACAGAGACTGTATTTAACACCCTGTACAAGGCACACTGACCCGCTCCATCAGATGAGTGACAGAGACTGTATTTAACACCCTGTACAAGCCACACTGACCCGCTCCATCAGATGAGTTACAGAGACTGTATTTAACACCCTGTACAAGCCTCACTGACCCGCTCCATCAGATGAGTTACAGAGACTGTATTTAACACTGTACAAGGCACACTGACCCACTCCATCAGATGAGTGACAGAGACTGTATTTAACACTGTACAAGCCACACTGACCCACTCCATCAGATGAGTTACAGAGACTGTATTTAACACCCTGTACAAGCCTCACTGACCCGCTCCATCAGATGAGTGACAGAGACTGTATTTAACACCCTGTACAAGCCTCACTGACCCGCTCCATCAGATGAGTTACAGAGACTGTATTTAACACCCTGTACAAGCCACACTGACCCGCTCCATCAGATGAGTGACAGAGACTGTATTTAACACCCTGTACAAGCCACTCTGACCCGCTCCATCAGATGAGTTACAGAGACTGTATTTAACACCCTGTACAAGCCACACTGACCCGCTCCATCAGATGAGTGACAGAGACTGTATTTAACACCCTGTACAAGCCTCACTGACCCGCTCCATCAGATGAGTGACAGAGACTGTATTTAACACTGTACAAGCCTCACTGACCCGCTCCATCAGATGAGTGACAGAGACTGTATTTAACACTGTACAAGCCAAACTGACCTGCTCCATCAGCTGAGTGACAGAGACTGTATTTAACACTGTACAAGCCACACTGACCTGCTCCATCAGATGAGTGACAGAGACTGTATTTAACACCCTGTACAAGCCACACTGACCTGCTCCATCAGATGAGTGACAGAGACTGTATTTAACACCCTGTACAAGCCACACTGACCTGCTCCATCAGATGAGTGACAGAGGCTGTATTTACACCCTGTACAAGCCTCACTGACCCGCTCCATCAGATGAGTGACAGAGACTGTATTTAACACCCTGTACAAGCCACACTGACCTGCTCCATCAGATGAGTTACAGAGACTGTATTTAACACCCTGTACAAGCCACACTGACCTGCTCCATCAGATGAGTGACAGAGGCTGTATTTACACCCTGTACAAGCCAAATCAACCTGTTTTCATTTGCAAAAACAACAATAGGAATCATCCTTTGACAACATAAATTACCATTGTGAATTAAGTTCAGTTATTCCTGTCACCAAGCAGCCTGCTGGGTAGCAATATGTTGACGAAAACAAAAGTGTTTAGACACTGAAACGCTAGAAACAAATACTTTACATGGACAGACATTAACTTTAAGGTGACCATCATCTGCAAACTTAACGACATAGAAACAAAGAAATTGCATCATCCATGCTAGCTACATTCCTCAGTGGACGGGTCTTGTAGTTAAAGCATTTTTTAATTTCAATTATGACGATTAGCATTTCCCTTATAGGGGGCTGATGCAGATGTGATGTCTTTAGAAATATCTTTACGAGGGCCTGTCTGTCTGGAAGGGTACCAAGTGGCTGGGAATTACTGTGGTGAGTTATATCTGAAGAGTTCAATGTTCCTCACAGAACCTCAGGAGTTTTCCATCTTTTCTTCTTTGAAAAATTGTGACATAATTTCTTTCAACCAGTTTTATCTTTTTCTCCTGACATATATCAAAGTTATCCCATATTTTAATTACAAAAAAAAGAAGAAATCTGCTAGAGACAACAGAATTCCTTCCTGTTTATTTTTAATTTAGATATCATTTTTATATGACATAACAAGGCCTGGCTATTCCTCATGTATCAGATTTGTATGTGTTTAGTGTTTGGATTTGTTTATGTTTTAAGTTGAGTGTGGGCCTGGAACATACTTCTCTACAGTGACCAAGACATGTCAATCTTGTGCTAGAGGTCAATACCAAAACCTTTGGGGACAGACCAGCTGTAAGATGTGTCCAAACAGCTCCCCCATCACCTGGGGTCAGGGGTCAACGTCTGTCTCCAACTGTTACAGTAAGTATCTCGGTGACTTCCCCCATCACCTTAAAGTTCAGGGCTGCCCTGCAGGTGAGGTGTAAGAATTGTACCTCCATTACATGATTGTAAAAGGTTGTGAAAGATAACTGAATTTGAGATCTTATCTTCTATTTCCTTTCTAAACAACTTTTTCCCTCCTGATGTCTCCCTTGACACTGCTGCATTTTTGGTCAGAGGTTGAATGTTTGCAACTGTGCACCTCTTAGGAATGCTTTGGGTTTATATTTGGATAATGACCTCCCTTGTTGACCAGGTGTAACTTTTTTATTACCTCCCCTTGTTTACCAGGTGTAACTTTGTAATTACCTCCCCTTGTTAACCAGGTGTAACTTTGTAATTACCTCCCCTTGTTTACCAGGTGTAACTTTGTAATTACCTCCCATTGTTTACCAGGTGTAACTTTGTGATTACCTCCCCTTGTTTACTTGGTGTAACTTTGTAATTACCTCCCCTTGTTTACCAAAATCAACTTTATAATTACCTCCCCTTGTTTACCAAATTCAACTTTGTAATTACCTCACCTTGTTTACCAAATGCAACTTTGGTAATTAGCTCACCTTGTTTACCAAATGTAACTTTGTGATTACCTCCCCTTGTTTACTCGGTGTAACTTTGTGATTACCTCCCCTTGTTTACCAGGTGTTACTTTGTGATTACCTCCCCTTGTTTACTTGGTGTAACTTTGTAATTACCTCCCCTTGTTTACCAGGTGTAACTTTGTAATTACCTCCCCTTGTTTACTTGCTTTCTAGTTGCATGTGGCAGTGGACATTACTATGACTACCGGGATGGCATGAAAGCTTGTCTAGCCTGCCCTAAAGGTACCTACCAGCCGGTTAATGGAACCTTCTATTGCATGGAGTGTGACATTGGACTTACTACAGCTAAAACCAGAACAAAAAACAGCCGAGACTGCATTGGTAAGTTGAAAAATTCAGTGTAACCTGTCCCAGCATAATCAGGCAAAGTGTTTTCTGGAAACTCCTTTAAATCATTTCACTTGGAAACAGTCCTTGTTATTACTATATCTTTACAAGTACCTTAGGAAT
Organism: Pecten maximus; assembly: GCF_902652985.1. Lineage (NCBI taxonomy): Eukaryota > Metazoa > Mollusca > Bivalvia > Pectinida > Pectinidae > Pecten > Pecten maximus. The sequence goes on along the minus strand of NC_047027.1, from coordinate 13,918,328 downwards.
GTTTCTCAAACTTAAAGCGTAGGTTCCCCTAGGTCCCTGGTTGTGCAATTTCAATTTAGATTTTTGGTCTGAAAAACAAAAGGGCCAACAGGCAGTCATCTAAGATTTGGAGAATCAAAGATTTTTATTATCCCGTTTTCTTTTGAAAAGTACTTGAGCAATATTCCTCAAACTCAATGTGTAGGTTTCCCTTGGTCCCTAGACTTTTGATCAGAAAAGCATAATGGCCAAGATGGCCATATTGTATTATGAGAATGGAAGTTTATTATCCTGCCATAGTTCCAGTAGTACTATTGAGCTAAAAATTGGTGAGGATGTTAAAAAAAGAAAGTCAACAAAGTGTTTTTATATTTCAGCCTTTTTAAACGTTCAATTTGTAACATAATTGTGAAATCATGTTTATTTTGAACAACCCCTATTTAGGTGCTGTGAAACAGGGCACCTTAGGCGATCATCGCTACATTTTTGCTAGAACAAATTCATTCAGAACTCTCGGAGGAACTGAAATGTCGCTCATTTCTATGATAATTACTGATGAGTTCAGGATGGGACCAGAAGTCATTTTTCCCAAAACACGCTAACAACATACTAGACAATGATATCTCCTTCTGCCGAGTATTTGTTTGTGATTAAGTAATATGATTCACGCTTTTATATGTTTGAAGATATTTGTGTAAGATTAATAAATCATACAAAAAGAGTTAAAATCTTACATAATGACCTGTTTTATCCCTTAGTATTCAAAATTATTTTTTGTGCAAATTATTACGCTTGCTTCCTGGTTTGTATGAAGGGAGGTAACTCATAAAGAATGAAGTGTAGTAAGGGACGATAACTCATTATCGTTCCTTACGGAACGTAATGATAGTATGAGCTAATTCGCCTATTTTGTTGGCTATTGTAGCGATTTGGGAGCGCAAAAAATGGCACATACAATTTTGATGGTCTTTTGAACCATTGTAAAACTCGGCTCGATCTAGGTCTGGATGTATTTGGTATCCCTGTGGAAATTCGTATTTATGAGATATTTTGGGTCAAACATGCCAAAATCGTCACTTTGACCGGTAGCTTCTGTTTAAACGGTCCTTAAAAATAAGCGTTTCAATCCAAAAATCTGAAACTCCAAACATAACAAGAAGAGATAGTTCTGAAGAAAAGCGTATCTTTAGTTTTTCTATATCTTTCATAGAACGGCCACAATAGGGTTTTGAAAAAGGGTCGTATTTTATCGAGAGGTGGCGGATGTTACGTCATCAGTCACCTAAATATCCAATCAGTAGGCCCGGATGCATTCACCTTCCTATTAATTCTTCTGCCCAAACGGGAAAAACCCACAATCTATTTTTAGCCCACCATCATCAGATGGTGGGCTATTCAAATCGCCCTGCGTCCGTGGTCCGTCGTCCGTCCGTCCGTCCCTCCGTAAACAATTCTTGTTATCGCTATTTCTGAGAAAGTACTGAAGGGATCTTTCTCAAATTTCATATGAAGGTTCCCCTTGGTGCCTAGTTATGCATATTGCGTTTTGAGACCAATCGGAAAACAACATGGCCGACAGGCAGCCATCTTGGATTTTGACCATTGAAGTTTGTTATCGCTATTTCTGAGAAAGTACTGAAGGGATCTTTCTCAAATTTCATATGTAAGTTTCCCTTATTGCCTAGTTACGCATATTGCGTTTTGAGACCAATCGGATAACAACATGGCCGACAGGCAGCCATCTTGGATTTTAACAATTGAAGTTTGTTATCGCTATTTCTGAGAAAGTACTGAAGGGATCTTTCTCAAATTTCATATGTAGGTTCCCCTTGGTGCCTTGTTATGCTTATTGCGTTTTGAGATCAATCGGATAACAACATGGCCGACAGGCAGCCATCTTGGATTTTGACGATTGAAGTTTGTTATCGCTATTTCCGAGAAAGCACTGAAGGGATCTTTCTCAAATTTCATATGCAGGTTTCCCTTGGTGCCTAGTTATGCATATTGCGATTTGAGACCAATCGGAAAACAACATGGCCGACAGGCAGCCATCTTGGATTTTGACAATTGAAGTTTGTTATCGCTATTTCTGAGAAAGTACTGAAGGGATATTTCTCAAATTTCATATGTATGTTCCCCTTGGTGCCTAGTTATGCATATTGCGATTTGAGACCAATCGGAAAACAACATGGCCGACAGGCAGCCATCTTGGATTTTGACAATTGAAGTTTGTTATCGCTATTTCTGAGAAAGTACTGAAGGGATCTTTCTCAAATTTCATATGAAGGTTCCCCTTGGTGCCTAGTTATGCATATTGCGTTTTGAGACCAATCGGAAAACAACATGGCCGACAGGCAGCCATCTTGGATTTTGACAATTGAAGTTTGTTATCGCTATTTCTGAGAAAGTATTTGAGGGATCTTTCTCAAATTTCATATGTAAGTTTCCCTTAGTGCCTAGTCATGCATATTGCATTTTGAGACCATTCTGAAAATAACATGGCCGACAGGCAGCCATCTTGGATTTTGACAATTAAAGTTTGTTATTGCTATTTCTGAGAAAGTACTGAAGGGATCTTTCTGAAATTTCATATGGAGGTTCCCCTTGGTGCCTAGTTATGCTTATTGCATTTTGAGATCAATTGGAAAACAATATGGCCGACAGACCGCCATCTTGGATTTTGACAATTGAAGTTTGTTATCGCTATTTCTCAAAGTACTGAATGGATCTTTCTCAAATTTCATAAGTAGGTTCCCCTATGTCCCTTGTATTGCATTGTCGGACCAGTCTGTCCTGAAAACAACCTGCAAACAAACAGCCATTATCGTTAAATCTCAAATTTCTTATATAGCTAGGATTCCCTTGTTTGGAAAGTACTGGAGGGATGTCTCAATTTGCACAGATTAGTAAAATGAAGGGAAAAGTAGAGAAAAGATCAATCTGACATGGAACCTATGAAGATCATTCAATGGTGGGCGCCAAGATCCCTCTGGGATCTCTTGTTGATTTGGTTCTGTGGTCCCTAGAAGCCCTGATTTTGACATCATAATGATATACATGACATTTGTTTTTATCTTTGATTGTATATGTAATTATTTATCGATTAGAATACCGCGAGTACATCTGTTACTAAGATGAACTTAGGGTTGATTGTTTGGTTGTTTTATCACCACGTGTATATATTGCAATCAGGATCGTTTTGAGGCTGGGTCTCCTTATAGTAGTGGGTGACTACCTCACTGAACAACAACACACGAGAGACCCTAACGTATGCTTGCATAGATGCCAATTGATGTCTCATAATCAATTAATGTGTCATATTTCAGAAAACTGAAGAATTATGAAAATTTTTACAGTGGTAACCCTCAAACCTTCAATTTCCTCGCACCAGTATTAATATTTAAACGTATTTGAGAGTTTTAAATGTCGCGCGAATAAATTAAGTGCAAGTGAGAAAATTAAGTGAAAGTGAGGAAATTAAGAGCAAGTGAAGGTATTTATGCTAAAGGAAAGGAAATAAAGGTTTTTGGGGTTACCAGTGTTATAAGATAACCAATAATCTATTTAGTGCCCAACTTAAAACAAACTTGACACAAATGTTCTTCAATGTCATGGGGTTTGCAACTGATCTTTTATTTTCCGATCGGTCAGCCAAGATGGCCGCCACAGACTTATTTGCCTCTGACTGGTGAAAATTTAGATATTGTTTGATTTCGATTACCATTGGTATATGGTATATATTGGTATTAGGGGACTGCGAATTCCATTGCATGGATATCATTGCCATATCAAGGCTTCTGATTTGTCGAAGTTTAGACAATGGATTTGGATGCAAAATGGTACATTTTTGTAAATAGGGGAATTCGAATTCAACCACATGGGATTCATTGCCATAGCAACCACATTGAGGAATTCAATCGGTCAAATTTTAGATGCAAATTCAACCTCGCGGATTTTCTTGCCATATAATCACGCTGATGCTTCTTATTGGTCGAAATATTGACATTGAACGATTTTGATGTTAACCAGGACTCGTGCATGGAACCTCTGAACTCAAGACGGACATTTCTGTATCATCCTCAGCATTTATTTTTTTTCTGTCTTTCGTGCTCATCCAGAGTTATCTTCCCTAACTACACTTCATTCTTTCTGTGACACTCCTTTAGGTGTCACCCCACTAGTATACACTCTAGTTGATGTGACATTGGAAAGTCGCATCAAGCTCTTGGGTTGATAAAAATGGTCTTCAGCCATCGAATATTGTTTTTAGTCTCAGATTTTTAGCCCACCATCATCAGATGGTGGGCTATTCAAATCGCCCTGCGTCCGTGGTCCGTCGTCCGTCCGTCCGTCCGTAAACAATTCTTGTTATCGCTAATCCTCCGAAAGTACTGAAGGGATCTTTCTCAAATTTCATATGTAGGTTCCCCTTGGTGCCTAGTTATGCATATTGCATTTTGGGACCGATCGGAAAACAACATGGCCGACAGGCAGCCATCTTGGATTTTGACCATTGAAGTTTGTTATCGCTATTTCTGAGAAAGTACTCAAGGGATCTTTCTCAAATTTCATATGTGGGTTTCCCTTGGTGCCTAGTTATGCATATTGCATTTTGGGACCGATCGGAAAACAACATGGCCGACAGGCAGCCATCTTGGATTTTGACCATTGAAGTTTGTTATCGCTATTTCTGAGAAAGTACTGAAGGGATATTTCTCAAATTTCATATGTGGGTTTCCCTTGGTGCCTAGTTATGCATATTGCATTTTGGGATTGATCGGAAAACAACATGGCCGACAGGCAGCCATCTTGGATTTTGACCATTGAAGTTTGTTATCGCTATTTCTGAGAAAGTACTGAAGGGATCTTTCTCAAATTTCATATGTTGGTTTCCCTTGGTGCCTAGTTATGCATATTGCATTTTGGGATTGATCAGAAAACAACATGGCCAACAGGCAGCCATCTTGGATTTTGACCATTGAAGTTTGTTATCGCTATTTCTGAAAAAGTACTGAAGGGATCATTCTCAAATTTCATATGTAGGTTTCCCTTGGTGCCTAGTTATGCATATTGCATTTTGAGACCAATCAGAAAACAACATGGCCGACAGGCAGTCATCTTGGATTTTGACAATTGAAGTTTGTTATCGCCAATTCTCAGAAAGCACTGAAGGGATCTTCCTGAAATTTCATATGTAGGTTCCCCTTCGTGCCTAGTTATGCATATTGCATTTTGAGACCAATCGGAAAACAACATGGCCGACAGGCAGCCATCTTGGATTTTGACAATTGAAGTTTGTTATCGCTATTTCTCAGAAAGTACTGAAGGAATCTTTCTTAAATTCCATATATAGGTTCCCCTTGGTGCCTAAATCTTAAATTTTATATATAGGTTTCCCTTGTTTGAAAAGTACTAGAGGTTTCTTCAGAATTTACACAGATTAGTAAGACTTAGAAGAAGAGAAAAGTAGAGAAAAGATCAATCTGACATGGAACCTATGAAGAACATTCAATGGTGGGCGCCAAGATCCCTCTGGGATCTCTTGTTCAATTTGAAATCGATAAGTGAAATCTCCAATTGTTTTTACATTTGATACTTAAAATGAAAGTAGAATACTTCTGATTGGTTCATCATTTCCAGGAAATAGGCCACACAGAATGGTTGTGCTGGTTGAGCTGGTTGAAGTGATTATGAGATGAAACCTAGTGTTAGCTTGTTTCCGCAACAGAGATTCTGATAGCAATAAAGTGGTTGCATCTTTTAAATCAGTCGATGGTGAAATTCTTGTACAAAACAAGTTACTGGAACAGATAAGGCAGGCCCATTCAAATTAAATTTCAGAGACAAGTTTCTAATTTGCGAAAGTTATCAAATATTTTGTTTTACAAGCCTTAGGCTCAACTCATCACAGAAAAGAGAAGTTTCCTCTGGTCGAGCGTTATATCGCAGCTAGTGTTTACCAAGTTTACATACTTCCCTTTCGGGTAAGAACTCGTCCTTAAGTTTCCAAGGGTTATAGCGATGCTTTCACAAGTAACACTTAGTATAATTCCCTGAGTCTCTTCGTGGGCACCAAGGAAACAGAGACCATGATAAATTTATTTCACTGCCTCCACTATAGGGATAGAAGCCATGACCTCTGCCTTACTAGTCTTACACTCACCCAATCAAAATCTTTCTAGCTGAGATGTGAAAATGTGTAGAGTCTGCATGGTGACCTGCCTGGCCACATGAGCTTTTCTCTGGTGCTCTGGTTTCCCCCCACAGAAAACCGGGCAAATATTATTGATTAGTATAAGTTCACTGAACTTGTTTTGCAATTGTTGTAAAATAAATAAAGTTTACATTTTATAGCCGTAATAGACTGTTCGGCTGGAGAGGAGTCTCCTCTTTAGACTAGGACTAGAAAGTCGGAGATTCCAGGTCCAATCCCTAGTGGAGACATTGTAATCAATATGATTTATCATGACCTCTGTTGCATATAGTGGTGACTGGATTAACTCAATGTCATCGTTAACTTGGTCGAGGTCTACCTATAATATACCTATTATCTAGCCCTCTGGGTTATCAACAGATCTGTTCATACCCTAAACAACAATTGTTTACCTTAAAACCTAACACACAATACATCTATTGTAACAATTGCAATAGATTTCACAATAGACTTCAATTAAATGTCTATTTCAACCTGTTATGTCCAGATTACCATTACATGTAACGGCTATAAGAGAGCTGAAGTGGTCCCATGTATGGTTAGCTTGATTTAACGTAACTTTTACTTTTCTGGAGGCTCATGTTATTTTCCTTTTTTTTCTTCTGCTAATTCGGTTGTATGGTCTTTTGAATTTTGCTATTTGTCCATTTGTATAACATACCACAATGTGATATTGAAGAATATGTAATTTTCCTTTTGTTTTGTTTATCAAAATACATATCTAAAATTACACATCAAAGAATAATTCTTATTTATTGAAGACATGAGAAACAATAGACACTTATAATGTAACATTCCATTGTGACAAAAAGAATAATTCTTTAAATAACTTGGCCTGGGTACAAAAATATTCATTGTTACAAATGTACCTTGAAAGAAATTACTCAAAGAATTAGGGAATCAATGAAAAAATAATAATAGAAATTATCAAATGTGAAATATTTAAATATATTAAAACACATTTCCATACAGGTTCTCTGAAAGGAGAAAATTTTGAAAACATATTTCTCCATATTGGATATAAGTTGACAATACTCTGTAGTAATTATAGAGTGTTAATGACTTTAAGACTGTATAGCCCAGTATATCCTTATTTAACTGATCCTGTTCAGTAAAGCGACCATGCATGATTGGTTGTGACCTTTGACCCTGCCTGACGACTGTGTAATGTGGCAGAGCCCGGTGTACATGGTCGTTCTACCTGTACAGTATGTGTGTGATTGACAGACCTACGTTACCCAGTGTGATGTATATATAGCGATCACTGTTTACACATGTTTTGTGTACAAACCGTTGGATTATCGGAAATAGTCTGCTAGCTGTCACCACGGACTGAATTTATGGTGAGTTAACACATTGATAAATACTAAATTGATTTGCTTTTATGGAATGAAGTATCAACATAGCTAGGTACTGTTATTTTAAAAATAGTGTCCAGGCATGTGTGTATGTTTGTATCGCCATGGGAACAGGATGACACAGGAGCACAATTACACATGTGTAGATCAGAATCAGTAGATCATAACAATAGGTCTTTGTTATCATTCTTATACCCGATACAGGTATAATTTTAGTTGTTGGTGAAGGCAATTTTTATAATTATTCTCCAACATGAAATTTAATGAATGGAAATATTGAATTTTGTCATGAAGATACAAAACAGATGCTTATAGTTCTTGATACTTAGGCCGTCTGAAATATTGGTTAGTAACAGGGTACTAAACACCTTGTTAAATATTGACGACAGTTAGTGTTGTACATGTTGATCGTCTGCGGATGATCGTCTGCGGATCACAGATATCGGGGATATTAACCTGTACATACAGTAAGAGTATTGGAGCAGTACTATTAACATATCAGTTGTGATTTTGTTGGAAAAAATTTGAACAGTAGTTCCATTTGAACCGAGGGAAATGCAGCGAGACTCGACCAGGATTCAAATCTTTATCTCAGCATTATATGTTGGGGCTGTAACCAATATAACTGTCTCTTCTCAGCCACACAGGTTGTCACTCGGTCCAAGGTACTACAATTCCAGATAGTTGAGAGGATTTGCACATATCCCAGTTGACAAATACATTGTTGTATCATGAATTACTTGTGTTAACGAGTTTACTGGTACATTATCTACAGATAGAAGACTAGGAGGTATTGATTACCTGATACATTCATGGAAAAATCATCGTCATGGCGACTTAGAATCTCCAACCTTTATACCACAAGTGATATAATAGTCGTTAGGAAGGACAGACTTACCTGTCCTTAACGAGGTGGGAGGTGTTAATGTATTCATTAATATGCTAATATCCTCCATGAATACATTAATTGGCATATTTGCTCATACAGTTATTCCAGTTTAATTTTCAACTCAGCAAATAAGTATTTCAAATGCAAATATGTCTGACATTGAAATCACTTCAAATGCAAATCCATGTTTTTTCACCTGACATTTAGCTACATATTAGCTTGATTTAACCTATTTTTCATGGTGTCAATTTTCATGGAGTTTAGGACTTTAATTTATAAAGAATGTAGTATTTGCTCAGATCTTGTAATTCATCTCTGTACACAGGACGATTGAGCATTGTGTAGGTGTAGGTAAGGTATTTGTCCCAGGTGTAACTGGTATGTATACCTACCTATAGCTGACAATGTTTGGCCAATCTAATACCTGGGGACCTATATATTGTGGCTTGATGCTTACTTTACATTTGGTCTGGTGTCACAGTGTAACATACTTGGTTTTCACCTAGGCACCCGGGGTTTGATTCCCCGACGAACGTAAAAAAGATATCACCTAAACAGCCGGGGTTTGATTCCCCGACGAACGTAAAAAGGTATCACCTAGACAGCCGGGGTTTGATTCTCCAACGAATGTAAAAATGTGTCACCTAGACAGCCGGGGTTTGATTCTCCAACGAATGTAAAAATGTGTCACCTAGACAGCCGGGGTTTGATTCTCCAACGAATGTAAAAATGTGTCACCTAGGCAGCTGGGGTTTGATTCTCCAACGAATGTAAAAATGTGTCACCTAGGCAGCCGGGGTTTGATTCTCCAACGAATGTAAAAATGTGTCACCTAGGCAGCTGGGGTTTGATTCCCCGATAAACGTAAAAAGGTATGGGGTCACCTACCCAACCACATGGGTTTTCCTGGCCGAGTATACTCGTATACTCTGGTTTCCTTCTGCAGTAAAACCCCTTGCTCATCTCCATCCAAGCCAACAAGGATGGTTGATATATAAGTTGTAAATTTATTAAAATCATTTGAATTTTACATCCTTTTAGAGATTCTGTCATTTTGTATGAAGCCTTTGATAGGAACCCATGAATTTATATCTGATTTTGATTTATGAAAACAGAAAAAATTCTAAATCTAGATAAACATGCATAACCAATTTGCCTGTATTTATAAATTCAATCAGATATATTGTACCTACAGTTAGATTATCTTGTGTAGAAGTGTTCTCTCCCACAGAGGGTTAGAGGGTAATTACATAACATGTTTACATGTTCAATATCAGCTTGAGGCTTTTAAAATAGCAGCTTAATATCTGTGTGATTATTCAGGGATTTTAATACACGGGGAAGTCTAAATATTAAACTGATGAAAAGTACTTAACTCCTCAATAAGTGTTCAGTATAATATCTTCAGATATTTAATTAGATATAATCCTACAGTATTTAACTCTTCAATAAGTGTTCAATATAATATCTTTAGATATTTAATTAAATATAATCCTACAGTACTAACACCTACTACATAATTTATATTTATATACATAAATTATTTCATCAGGGATTATACATGTAAGTTACAACCCAATTAGGATGAATATGATATTTCTTTTACATGCCAGGTGATGTAAAAGCCAAATTTACATTTCAAATGTTACATATTTATACAGTTACAACCCACATAACGACATTTTTTAAAAGCCAAATTTGTATGTATTAATTTGTTTTCAATACAGTTAAAAATTATGCTAAAATTCCACGCTGAAAATGAAAGGTGGGGATAAATGAAAGAGAAAAGAAAAAAAAAGTTTACTGAGCTGGCTTAGGGCCAAAAGGGCTTATGCTATGGTGCAGCATTCTGCTGTGTCAGTCTTTCATCCACATGGCTTCAACATTTTCTTTTGATCAACTTCTTTTCAAAAACCAGATGGCCTGGAAGCGTCATATGCGATAGCCAAGTCACAGAATGAGAAAACACTGAGCGAGTTCTTTTTTACACATGAGGAGATTTGTATCATGTTTGGTACCTTATTTTTATTTTACAGATCCCGACTTGATCACTACAGAGTCCACGACAGTAGACAACAACGCAGGTGAGTACTGTGAAATATCAACAGATTTTGTTAGAAATTATGTCACAGACGATAGTTTTTTTCTGTTTATTGATTTCTTTTAAAATAATTTATTTTCAATTATTTCTTACCTGTACTTTTTGCATTTTTTTGTTTGTCTTCAAACATAGCATAGGATAAAACCCAAAAAAACAACTATATAATCATTAGAATATTATGCAAAGTAAAATTGAAAATGATAATGGAGAACGGATTTGGACTTTAGCAAGAGTTATGTGATTTAATTAGCAGAATAATAAATTGATACTGATTTGAATCCATAAAAATAGTACAGAGTTCTTCTGTGCACCCAAGTTATTTTTTTAGGCAGGAGATATATTACCAATATACTCATGTGTTACTGATTAGTATGAACTTCGTTTGTTGTCCACCAGTTTCAACCGTATTGCAGGGTGTCTTCATCAGGACAATTTTTTCACATAACATTCCTCCAAAGTATTCTTCACAGGATAACATTTGATTGTTAATTATGACATAATTAAAAATGGCAGATATTTGTCTAATAAGTGGATTTATTTAGTTCCTTAAAGATTTCGGTTTTGTGTATGATACCAGTATTCTTGCCTCAAGAATTTTTTGAGTGTCACGGTTTATAGTGTACGATGCTATATGACTGAGTGGTTCCCGGCTCCTGTTGTCCAAGAGGCTGTCCCGATTCACTTGACTAAAGCCATAGTGATGACGTTGCCAACAATTGGTTCAGTATAATATCTCTTTCTGAATCTATCTTTCAGTTCCTTCCAACATCTATCTATCTATAATACTGTTTTGTTCTGTTTCAGTTGTCGGCCAAAGCATGGCAGAAGACACAGGATTATCAGATGAGATTGTCATCGCTATAGCCATCCTTTGTTTCTTCATACTCATCGTCTTAGTCATCTTCATCTTAATATGTATTTGTAAAAACAAAAGTGAGTAGATTTAGAATTTTACTTTAAGCTGAAGTCAGCTAATAACACAGTATTATGAACTCAGTACTGTAGACGTTACTGTTCGCTTCTGTTCTCTGCAGCCCCGCAATATGTCATGGTATAATCGATAGCACATGCTTAGCTGTTCGATTGGTGTCTGAAAAAAACTTCGACCAGTCATTAAGCTGATGTATTTCTTCTGACGATAACAGGAGAGAAAATCAAGTTGACAGTCAATTTAATGGTATATAGCGACCCTCAAGATTACTCTGATGCACATCAAAAAATAAAATGGTTTTATCCACAAGATGGCAGTGAAGGAGCCTTTCATTATGCCATGACAAATTCCAGGGGTTCAGAGAGTAAAAGTGAACATTCTGACGTACGAAGGATACTAGTACAATTCTTTGTATACTGGCCTACCAGATATTAACAAAGCCCTATGTCTTGGGACCTGCAGACATGAACAATTGTAGAAATCATCAAACAATTACTGACTTTGCTTGAGGTGAATATGAATATTTATTAACCCAAAGTTTGTAATCTTAACTGAAGCAAAAGGAATGTCAATATATTCAAGGGTTAATAAATATTCATACAAAGTTAAAGGCGATGATCAGTATTAGCTCACCTGGTCCAAAGTGACCTCGGTGTCATGGGGCAGTAATCTTTTCTTGGTGGACTGTTCAACCTGTCCATCAACCATGCTCTGTAATCCATCCCTGAATAATCCTTTTTATCAATATTTCCATTTGTCTGCTGTGCTGAAAGTGAAAGGATATTCATGGAGCTTCAGCTGTAGTTCCCATTGACCACTAATTTAATGCTGTTCAATTTCAGTCCCATGAGATATATTTTCCAACTAAGTGTTTCTCTTCATAATTTAGAACATGTGAGTGGTAACAGGCCCCATGGGACTCTTGATCAAAACGAAATGAGGGCAAGCCATGTGACATGTCTACATTTTTCAATAATGATGCGAACAGCACATCAATATTTTCCGACTGTAGAACCTACATTTCATAAATGTATAAGATTTTACATGATACATCAGCAAGATATGATATTTAATATTCAGCCAGCAGATGCTCAATTCTGATCATTTATTTTAAATCCTCAGAGTCCACATTCTCCCGTTTGTATTGAATGTTTGCTCTATGTTGTACAGTGAGGTAGCCACCAGCTACGTACTACAAGGAAACTTCAAAATCATCCTGGCTGTTGGATGATAAGACTGTATAACATCTTGGTCTCCACCATTCAGATCTGTATTGCTATGCATGTTGTAAACTGAAATTTGACAAATTAGTTCTTTTTAAAAATATTTGTTAAAATTTATTTCTTTTTCTTCCTCCAATTAGTTTCCTTTCTGCAATCTAATGATATAACTGAAGAAGAGATATCACAGAAAAGCAGATTTGGGGAGGCAAAAATAGACTTCATTACTAGACGACTCAATAAAGTTCGGCATCAGAGAGGCGCTCAGCCCATTTATGAGAAACGACACCAACGTCATTCTTTCCGTCACCATGACAACATGTCTTACTACGAGGACGATCCAATGTCGCCCAGGCATTACCAGAACATGCCTCCAAGTAGTCATCGGTATCCAAGGGAAAACGAGAGTTATGCCCACTCCATACAATTACGCAGATATGAGGAATCATTAACAGACGGATAGTAAGTAGCTTTGAGATTGTTCTGACAGGGTAGTTAAGACGGATAGTAAGTAGCTTTGAGATTGTTCTGACAGGGTAGTTAATGTAAATAAAAACTCAGTGTCTACATTGATAGGTAGCACGTGTTAAAGCTAGTGAATTAGATAGGCTATATATACCACCCGGTCCTACAAGTCCTGATAAATAGCTAGGCCATATAAATCACCTGCTCCTACTACAGACAAGTCCTGATAAATAGCTAGGCCATATATATCACCCGGTCCTACAAGTCCTGATAAATAGCTAGGCCATATATATCACCCAGTCCTACTACAGACAAGTCCTGATAAATAGCTAGGCCATATATATCACCCAGTCCTACTACAGACAAGTCCTGATAAATAGCTAGGCCATATATATCACCCAGTCCTACTACAGACAGGTCCTGATAAATAGCTAGGCCATATATACCACCCGGTCCTACAAGTCCAGATAAATAGCTAGGCCATATATATCACCCAGTCCTACTACAGACAAGTCCTGATAATATAGCTAGGCCATATATATCACTCAGTCCTACAAGTCCTGATAAATAGCTAGGCCATATGTATCACCCACTCCTACTACAGACAGGTCCTGATAAATAGCTAGGCCATATAAATCACCTGCTCCTACTACAGACAAGTCCTGATAAATAGCTAGGCCATATATATCACCCAGTCCTACTACAGACAGGTCCTGATAAATAGCTAGGCCATATAAATCACCTGCTCCTACTACAGACAGGTCCTGATAAATAGCTAGGCCATATATATAACCTGGTCCTACAAATCCTGATAAATAGCTAGGCCATATATATCACCCAGTCCTACTACAGACAGGTCCTGATAAATAGCTAGGCCATATATATCACCCAGTCCTACTACAGACAGGTCCTGATAAATAGCTAGGCCATATATATCACCCGGTCCTACTACAGACAGGTCCTGATAAATAGCTAGGCAATATATATCACCCAGTCCTACTACAGACAAGTCCTGATAAATAGCTAGGCCATATATACCACCTGTTCCTACTACAGACAGGTCCTGATAAATAGCTAGGCAATATATATCACCCAGTCCTACTACAGACAGGTCCTGATGAATAGCTAGGCCATATATATCACCTGTTCCTACTACAGACAGGTCCTGATAAATAGCTAGGCCATATATATCACCTGTTCCTACTACAGACAGGTCCTGATAAATAGCTAGACCATATATATATATCACCCAGTCCTACTGAAGACAAGTCCTGATAAATATAGCTAGGCCATATATATCACTCAGTCCTACTGAAGACAGGTCCTGATAAATAGCTAGGCCATATATATCACCAAGTCCTACTACAGACAGGTCCTGATAAATAGCTAGGTTATATATATCACCCAGTCCTACTACAGACAAGTCCTGATAAATAGCTAGGCCATATATATCACCTGGTCCTACAAGTCCTGATAAATAGCTAGGCCATATATATCACCCAGTCCTAATACAGACAAACCTTAATTTGACATCAGAATTACTCAATATTCAAATCTAAACCACTAGTTTTAGTCAAAATCAAAGCATATTAAACTCTCCAGAAGTAGAAGTGATGTAAAATTGTCTGTATTTTAATATTGGCTTAATAGACATGGAAGGTTTACATTAAAAATTTTGTATAAATAGTGAGGTATGATGATTTAATGGTAGGACCGGGCTATATCACCGAAGGGTCACTAGTTCAAGTCCTGGCTCTGTGTTGTATCTGTGAACAAGATACTTCACTCCGTTTTGTTCCAGTTAACTCTACTGTAAATGAGTATGTAATAGGACATTGGTGCTCAGTTGTACTAGGACTGCGGTGCCTGTGTGTACAAGTTGTTAGCGTTGAATGGCAGCTACAGATTTATGCTAGCTCTCTTAGGGAGTCAAGAAAGATGATGTTTGGAAGTATAAGGCTTGATAGCCACGGATGATGAATTTTGAACCTCATTATGGCAACTCTTTATATAACTGTGGTTAAACGGTATTATGTGAACTTCAAATGATTATTGATTATTGACAGATCTACCTTATGATGAATATGAGATTTCTACATGTGTGTTTAAGAGTGGTCTCCCCTTTTTAAAGAAGGTGAGAAAATGGTGACATCATTATTTTTCCATTATAGCTCTCCCAGGAGAAGTAGGACAAGAAAACTTTCTCCTCTGGATGGTGCCAGGACTGCTGACCTCGTCACCAAGTCAAAATCTAAAAAGAAACGTCGGAGTGAAGACGGGACTAAAAAACGTGTAAAAAAGAGTTCTCGGAACTCTGAAGCTCCGATTAAAACTGAGGTACCACTCAATCAGTTACCAGATAGTTCCAAACTAAAGGAAGCTGGCTGGTCAAACAACACTGCCAGGAACGCGCCAGCAGCTGAACCTAAACCAGAAGTTCATCCGAACGCATTCAGTGACTCGGAGGCCAGTGATGTTGACATAATCAAGAAATCAAAGAAAACATCCAAGGCTTAATATAGTGCTTATTTTTCTAGATTTTAGTTTGATATTTCATCAAATGATATTTAGGTTGGATATTATATCTTTTTTTTTTGCCTCGATATATCTCTTGTTTCTACCTGGCAATTAAATACCCAGCTAGCTTATATAGAGTTACAAATATCCTCAAAGCCTGATTAGATATTACATGTATATGGATTGCTTCATCATCTTTAAAGTTTTACCAACTTATGTTATATAACTTTATGAGAAATGATAGAAAAGAAAACAGATGACTTATTTATGACATTTTTTATTAAATAGATAGATATATATATCAGTAGCAAGATATGGATTATTTTATGATCTCAAAAGAGTTTTACCAAAGTCTTCAAAGATCGAGCTTTATCTCTTATCAAATTGTTCAAATAAGATTTCCTTGGATGCCAGAAAAGCAGGTGGAGCCTACATCAAATATTGGGATAGAAATTGAAATTAAATCTTGCACCAGCACTAATTAGAAAATAAATAATAAAAAACAATGTTTTTGATATGATGAGGAAAACATTTTTACCATGATGTCCTTATAATTGTTTCATGTATTTAACAAAACTAATATTATTTGTTGTGATTTAGATATATGTTACTCATGTACAGCTAAAAGTTATAGTTGTCTTATAGTGGTGAAGTCGGGGTTGGGTTGAAATGTAATATTTAATTTGATTTAGTTTTAAATCAGTTTAATTTAAATATGTAATGTGTCGGGTGATATTATATATAGTAATGAATATTATACAATAATGACACTTTGTCATAAATCTTTGTATCATTGAACATTTAATTATCAAAACCTGAGCAAAGAAAGCGAAAGTTTTGATCACACATCATTTAAACTGCATCTTATTACATGATATTCACACCATGTCATTAATATCACATGTTTGATAAAACATCATATTGCACTCGGGCATAACTTGACAGAATGTGTCTGACAAATCTGATTGGCTGAAATTACGCTAGGTCAAAAGGGCACTTGCACCAGCATGCAAACAATGTTTTATCACTTTAGCAGAATTTACATAGATGTTATATGGAATAACACATATTGCTGTTAATCGGATGTAGACCAATCAGCATCTGGTACAAAACTGAAAAGAACTAGTGATCATCATGATTATAAGTCCACATATATATTTACAGGGTTTTGGAACATCTGTGTGTAGACACTTACTTGTCCCGAGTACTACTGTTACAGTTCATAATATCTTGTACTAGTGATATGATGAATGGAGTTGTCCCCAATTAATTGATTACATGAATAGTTTTTGGAGCAAAATTTCTTATTTTCTCAAAAAAAATCAAAATGCTTTGATATAAGTACCTTTGGGAAGCTTTGTTTGGCTGATTTATTTAGTATTCTAAAGAGTTATGCCCCTTTATACATTCTCCGCATAACTTCGATGAAGGAATTTACTTGTAGACCTTCATTTAGATTAATTACTATTTAAATCATTGATGACACAATGTGCTATATCTTGCAACTCATACTGAGGAAAAGAAACGAAAATTATTGTATTATTTTTATTGTGAGATATTTTACACATACATGTAATGTAGAAATCTTTTAACATTCTCTACCTTAAAATGGTATTTTAATAGATTTTTATTAGAAAAGTGTGAAAATGTTGTGATATTTATATGGTTTTTTTTTATATAAAACTTTTATACCAAATAATTTGAAATGTGAATGGTACATGTAGATTGTATTTATACTCTAGTCCTGTTTTAGTTTGATCTTGGAAAATTGACATAATTTATCAGAAATTATACAATATTTAGTACATAAAAAATCATTGGAATGGGTAAATCATAAATTATTATTTTTTACTAACACTATGCAAACTTAAAAATATAAATCAAATATTAGATAATTCAAAAGAATTCCTAGTATTTTATTCCATGTATATTTTACATATGAAGTAATTATATGTTTTATCTTGCTGATGAGTAGAGTATTGTATACTGTGTTTCATGAAGTATCATTTTACTATTACCATTGTCTTGTCATTTATTACAATTTTTGTTGTACAGTTTATTAGGCGATGTTTTAGTTTAATTTAGCTTGAAAGATAATTGCTTTGATAATTAGCCTTTTTTAAAGGAAAATGATTTAGATGTATTTATTAATTTGTAAGAAAACTGATTTATAAGTGCCATATAGCTTTGTAGGAATCATTTCATGTTAAACCAAAGCATGTTTCCTGAGTAGTTAGTAAATGCTACGCACTAGTGTACTAGTCTATGGAATGATAACTTCATAGGGTTTACCCTGTTGTCTTTGATTTTCTGCCTGTTAGATCTATAATGACATTATACAATTATTAAAGAAAAAAAAGAATATTTTGTGAATTCTTTCAGAATGTAAACAATGCTGAATGGTATCTTCTTTTCATGATTCCCCTATTTAACCTATGATGATATAGATAATTTCAAGGGAAATAACTCTTGTCAAGAAGCCAGTAATTTGTGAATCCTACCACGATTTGTCATTCCCTGCATTCGATAGTGAATTCCAAAAAGGAAGACATATCTCTAAGTAGACAAACTCTGAGGTGATACATTTTGATTATGATGCAATCTTTATTTAGATTTTAATATTTTGAGTATGAAAATTGAATAACTGACGTGTATTAATACTAAAGTAGTACACATAGGTAATACACATTTCATTGTCTTATATTATATAATAATGGTGGGTTTTAAAATAATTTCATTACAATACGAGAAATATTTGTTTCAATCTGTTGCTTTTTTCATGATTGAACCTGACCTCAATCTGTAATGCTTACATTTGTACATTGACCTTTGACCCCTAAGGTTACTGTGATATTTGTTATACATATGTGATTGTACTGCTTAAAAGGAATATATGTTATTTACATCTGTGTCGAACTGTCTGTGATAAGAACTAACATAACTGTGATATGTATCTATTTGATGTAAATATACCTAGCTTTTTTTATCTTGCACATTATATAATGAGTTTGCTTGCCTATCACAGGATTTGCAGGCCCTGAACAGTTTCCAAGTTTCGACACAAGAGACACTTTGTAAATGAAATTAAGTATTACTCTGTACTCTGTAAAAATTGTACATGGAAAAAAAGGCAGATGAAAATACAAAAGTTATGTAAGATATTGGAAAAAAGACCCGATTATTTTTTTGATGTTATGTATGTTCAAGAGAAGGTTTTAGGCCACCTGGTCTGAAGGACTGGTAAGTTAAGACCATAGCACAGCGCCAATCGGTCAATTTTACACTATTACATTATGCAGTCTTGAACCATTGAATAAATTTCAACCAAAAGTGTGGAGTGTTCTTGGGAGAATGGGAACTAATTTTGTATAAAGGTGTGCCTGCTGTCAAGGATAGGGGCACAATATGGGATATATAGCAAATTGGTTAAAATGCTTTTTATTTAGCAATAAAAGGACTTGGTCCATATTTTTGGTATCAAGCATAGTTGGAAAAAGGGATCCGATATTATATAAAAGGTAAAGTCCCGGATTGTTGCATGAGTTTGGGCCCAATCGGGGAAATATAGCAAATTCTTCATAATCCTTCTGTAGATTTCACAACCTTTACTGCCATATCCAGGTGACCAAAACAGGCCCACTGGGCATCTTGTTTGCATTATTATATCTTTAAAAACTAACGTTGTGTTACAGAATATTACTAGAGTCTCAGTTATTCATTCATTATATCGGGGCCAAGTGGTTAAGGTGGCTGACACTAGCCCTCCACCTCTGGGTTGCAAGTTGGAAACCTACGTGGGGCAGTTGTCAGGTACTGACTGTATGCCAGTGGTTTTTCTCTGAATACTCTGGTTTTCCTTCACCTCCAAAACCTGGCAGGTCCTTAAATGACCCTGGCTGTTAATAGGACGTTAAACAATAAAAAAAAACAACAAACAAACAAACAATCATTCATTATGTTGCATCCTGTCTGTTCTTTAACAATCTAATCAGTATTTGTTCTATCATCAAAAGTTTTGATATGTGTACTTTTTGTTCTCTATTTTTGGCTAATAAATCAGACTTTTTACCAATAAGCCTTTGTTCGACTTTTTTGAATACTTAAAATCCATTTCCACTCTCACCATCACTCAATCATTGCCTGGGAATTATTAAGAGTTGCTACTCCTATTTACCTGTGGAATATGGTTTACAGTTTCCACAAGCCAAGAGTCACTTAAGTCCATAGATTGTTTATTGGGAAGTGTAAAATCATTCTGTATTTGTATTAAAATTTTCCGGATACTGCCTAAAACGATTTGTCACTTTATCAAGGATTTGACATTTACAGAAGGCTCTTCACCCAGCACTTTACACTATTTCATCCCGTCACCACAAGTGGCGCCATTCATATTTTCTCCAGTCTCTACTTGTTAAATGCCCCTTGATAAAATATATATATATAATTTCACAAGTTGGCGTATTCGACACACTTAATGTCGTGTACTTGTAGTTAAACAATGGGCAGCATACAGAAACGTTTGGTATTGTTTTGTATTGTTTAACGTCATTTCACGAGCTGTGACCATTTAAGGATGGCCTCCTATGTGTACGAGCTGCAGGCATGTATCTTAACATAGTTCGGGAGGCTGTGGTATGTTTGTGTTTGTCTCCTTGAGATAGTGTATAACTGACACTGACTTTATAGTGCTACCTCATGACTGAAGCATACTGCCGAAGACACTCATCAGGACACCTCACCTGCTCACATTATTCTGACGACGAGCGAACTAGTCTTACCACTCCCTTGTATAGGTTTAGTGATGTACGGTTATACATGTATATATAGCATTGACAGTGTACACAAATGCTGAAATCGTTATGTATTTCAAATATCATAAATTACAATTTTCATGCTGTCAAGATCCGTTCATCGTCTGTAAACGAGTCTACATTTCTTACCTCTCCGTCAAAACCCTGTACCAACTTTGATACAAAAAATACTGGAAGCTTCAATGACATGATCAGTCGAACCAAAATTAGAAATTGTTTGCCCTGGGTCCTAAGAGGTAAACCAAAAAGAGTCAGGTTGCTTAGTTTCAACAATTCTCTTCTGTCTGGAATATCTCTTCAGAATAAGGAAGGTCTTAAAATGCTTTATCAACAGTTTCAAATTTATTTTGGGTCAATACGTTTCCCCAACGTTAAAAGTTTAAATAGGAAAATTATAGTTTTTGGCTACATTGTGTTTGTATTCAGTTTGAAATCATTAAATCTTGGGTGGAGTTTATGGGTATATCAACCCTGATCTATTCGCAGGGTCTGATTGGTGGGGGCAAGAAAGGTTGATTTAGCTGGAATTTCAACAATCTTCTTAAGACCCAGATACTCGGACATGTTATAATTAAACAAGAAATATCTTTAAAAAAGATAAACTGCATAGTTTTAATGCTGGTGGTTATAATGTAATACTGCTGGTGAAATAAAACAACGAACTAATGCGTTTCAGCACGGATAACACAATTAGATCAGTTTGAATCATTTTTTTTGTGATAATAAGACTGCATTTGAATCAGGAAAATGATTTTATTAATGTGTCATTTGAAAAGATACAGCCACTTATTTAGCTTGCATTCAATCTTAACTTTGTTTCGTTTTTAACTGCATATCTGCATTTTCATTGACCGCTACATTGACCAATCACATACTTCATCTTGACCAGTAACGCCACCTGTCGCGTCATCTCCTGGGCCAAAACAAAATTAGACGGCTATGCCGAATTAAGTCGAATATTTTACTCCGTCCAGTCAATGTTGACCTACCCGTGTTTTACTGTATATAAAATTGTGAATTTGACCCCCCCTATATATATATATATATGGTTCACATTTTGATTATTACGAGTCACACGTTGTCTGCAAACGTTTCCTGCCACATTTCTGACATCTCGTTCAAATACCCCTTAATCGATTTCAATAACATTGTGCAGTAAGCGTTCTTGAAATCCGATGAAGCGAAGTATTGTATTTGATATTTTTTGTTAACCTTGTAATGAGATGATAACACCAATATATTCTCTAATAAAACGAATTCGAATATACATGTACCTTTTATGGCATGAAAATAATTCATTCGTCGGAAATAAGCTTTGTAAAAACATACATGTAATTCTGTATATCATTCCTCTGCCACGTTGAAAACACTGTTTGATATGTCAATATGTGTGAACTGGAGTCCGTACATCACGTGATTGGTCATAACGTTTTGTTATAGAAATCTTGAAGCACATAGATTATGTCGTGGAAAATGAAAATAAGACGATCTGTCTAGAAATAGGAATACAGGTGCAGAACCTCTGTTGAGATGTGTCGCGGTATCGGGTCAGATTATTGGCAGATTAGTTCAATGTTACATCCTGACAACTTCTCTTCTATCACCGCATCAAACAATTCACTTTGTGAAACGGTCAAATGATTCTTCCAGTCTCCGATCATTCCTGTGGAAAAAAAAATACATTTTGAAGTTATTTTCTTTTCGGAAAATCGTTTAGGGCATGCTGAAAACAAACCTCAACGTCGCACTCAGTGTTGTTTTTGCTTCAAAGCAGAGGTTTGTGTAAAGTATTCAAAACGACGAGTTGAGTCGACTGGAACATAATGGAGTAAATAATCTAGTTAAATGACAGCTTGTGTGCTAAGACTCAAACTAGCGACCCTTCCCTCCCCAGCCAACCGTCCCACCACTTCCCATCGTCCTACCAGTTCTATTCAATCTTCGACTAATAACTAGTCCATAGTCCTAGTCCAAGTAAAGCGTATTACGACTAGATCACTATTTTATCAGCTCTGCCTACCTAGCCTTCCATCACTAGATTACCACCCTATCAGCTCTGCTCAACCTTCTATCACTAAATTACCAACCTATCAGCTCTGTTCACCCTTCTATCACTAGATTACCGTCCTATCAGCTCTGCTCACCCTTCTATCACTAGATTACCGTCCTATCAGCTCTGCTCACCCTTCTATCACTAAATTACCGTCCTATCAGCTCTGCTCAACCTTCTATCACTAGATTACCGTCCTATCAGCTCTGCTCACCCTTCTATCACTAGATTACCGTCCTATCAGCTCTGCTCACCCTTCTATCACTAGATTACCGTCCTATCAGCTCTGCTCACCCTTCTATCACTAAATTACCGTCCTATCAGCTCTGCTCAACCTTCTATCACTAGATTACCGTCCTATCAGCTCGACTCAACCTTCTATCACTAGATTACAATCCTATCAGCTCTGCTCAACTTTCAATCAGTAATTACCATCCTATCAGCTCGACTCAACCTTCTATCACTAGATTACAATCCTATCAGCTCTGCTCAACTTTCAATCAGTAATTACCATCCTGTTAGCTCTGCCCAACCTTCTAACCGTCGAATCCTGTATTATACTATACAAGACTATCCTACTACCAGCCCAACTCAGTCTGCTCTCGTTAGATTTTCGTCCATCTAGTACAGTCCAGTATTCTACTACAAATCTACCCCAATACCGGCCCTACTCTGACTTCTAACATTAGACTATCGTCCTTAGTACAGTCCATCATTCTACTATATTTCAATTTCTACTCAAGTTGGACTCAATGAAACTACCAAACTTAATCTGTTTCATTTGCTCATGAATTTGACCAGATTAACACTGATCAGTGCGTATGAATACATGGTTAAAATCCTTCCGCGGAACGATTTCACTTTTTCTACATTGTTGTTATAAACATGGAATAATTATTAAAATTATCAAATTTATAATGTATTCTTGTATTTTATGAAAGGCCAGATATGCTAAATACTTTTATTTTGACAAAATAATGCTGTTTTCAATCCTAAAATTGCGGACTATTTTACTCGACCGACTAGACATGCACAATTCGGAACTCCTCGGGCTTTTCCGCATTTGGACTTGCACATGCTTCGAGACATTAATATCTAGACCGACTTTTTTATTCCAAAAAAAAAAAAAAAAAAAATTGAAATATAAGGATTGAATCTTGATTTGGTCGATTTCATGAATTGAGTTGCTCTTGAGACAAATTCAACATGAACTGTTTCGCAGTTCATTAAATTTGTCTTTCAAGAGCAACTCAATTCATGACCCCATGAAATCGACCAAATCAAGATTCAATCCTTAAATAAAGCTACCTAACTACCAGTCCACCTCAGGTTCCTGCCATTAGACTACCCAGTACACTAAAGCATTCTACTACAAAACTACCGCCCTTATAGACCAGCCATACATCCTGAACCACCCTCCTCCCAGACCTACTCAGGCTTTTACTATGTAATTAACAGAGAGCTGTAAAACCTTCTGATAGATAAAAAAAAATGAATTTTATCAAAATGTATTCTTTAATATCATTTTACAATGTAAACACTTTTTATTTCCATATATTATCTTTGATAATTGTATACTATTTAAAGTTTAAAAGTCATTTATCGCTTTCAAATTTAATTAAACTCACGCTATTCTTGCGATGCAAACTTCTTATTTCAAGTCAAAATCCATAAAAAACCCAACAATTCCAATATGGCATGCATAACACTTAATGTTTTGTGATGTTTAAGACCAAAGTGAAGACATACAGTCTAAGATTGTTATTTGGTCTCGAACCCTGACGTTTACCAGGACCTATGGTACTTTGATTTTATTTTATATAATATTATACTGACCTTTGCGATAAACCGGAAGTCGACTGTCTTCGCATAAGTGCGCCCATTCCTGCGTGACCCCAGCCTCTGTGCTGTGTTCTGTCTTCATTCTATCAAACGATACGTGGTTCACGATGTTGAGTAAGAACCTTTCGTCGTAATCTATCTCCAGAAAACGAGCAAGCTTCTCAATTTCTCCATATGTGTCCTGAATATGAATTGACCAAGAAAAAGTTAAAAAAAGGAGCGCACATTTGACTTGTTAGCCTGTTGTAAACATGGCTATTTTCGTTGGGGTTTAATTTCGCGATTTCGGTAGGCTAACTATACGCGTGCGATTATTTCCGTACATACTACATACATGTATATCACAATATGATACGCGTCGGGAAAATTTTCGCGGCCGATTGGCCTTCGCGAATTCACCCTGCGTAAATTTACACATTTACTAAATAAAGATCAAATACATAAATGAAATATTGGGTACAGTGTTCTTATTTATTTATCGATCTCAGACTGACCAATTGACTGACCGACCGATTGTTTGATTCGGTTAATTAATTGAACTTGTCCTACCTTTTTTTAGTTCTTCGTATTTAATTGTATGAACCTTAAGAGCAGTGTTGGATATTTTCCCGTCATGCCATTCCTTTGTGTGAGTGAACCAGGAACCGCCAACACCTCCGCCATCTATACGAATCCATACAGGTATTGTTATATACTTGTTTGTTTTTAGGGATTAATGTCCTCGTAACAGTCTGGGCTGTATGGGGACGGGTGTCAAGGCGACACCAACAGTCTGGGCCATATGGGGACGGGTGTCAAGGCGACACCAACAGTCTGGGCCATATGGGGACGGGTGTCAAGGCGACACCAACAGTCTGTGCCATATGGGGACGGGTGTCAAGGCGACACCAACAGCCTGGGTCATATGGGGACGGGTGTCAAGGCGACACCAACAGCCTGGGTCATATGGGGACGGGTGTCAAGGCGACACCAACAGTCTGGGCCATATGGGGACGGGTGTCAAGGCGACACCAACAGCCTGGGCCATATGGGGACGGGTGTCAAGGCGACACCAACAGTCTGGGCCATATGGGGACGGGTGTCAAGGCGACAACAACAGCCTGGGTCATATGGGGACGGGTGTCAAGGCGACAACAACAGTCTGGGCTGTATGGGGACGGGTGTCAAGGCGACACCAACAGCCTGGGTCATATGGGGACGGGTGTCAAGGCGACACCAACAGCCTGGGCTATATGGGGACGGGTGTCAAGGCGACACCAACAGTCTGGGCCATATGGGGACGGGTGTCAAGGCGACACCAACAGTCTGGGCCGTATGGGGACGGATGTCAAGGCGACACCAACAGTCTGGGCCATATGGGGACGGGTGTCAAGGCGACACCAACAGCCTGGGTCATATGGGGACGGGTGTCAAGGCGACACCAACAGTCTGTGCCATATGGGGACGGGTGTCAAGGCGACACCAACAGTTTGGGCTGTATGGGGACGGGTGTCAAGGCGACACATAGAGTAAGAAAACATAGCACAGAAAGACAGAATTGTGGGGGAAGAAAGGACATATTTCAGATCCAAATTGTTACAATGGGAGCAGATTTATTTTGGTGTCCTCAATGTCCCCTAAATAGAAACTTCCGAGGAACACGACCGATTCTTTAGGCCTCGAGTGGGATACAATAGTATAGACACTTTCTGTCCCTGCTCCCACCAGTCGCTGTCCTCTTTCAGTGAAGATACCAGCAGGAATCGCCGAGACAAACCATCGGACAAACAGGAGTATACATGTACTTGTATTAAATACTCAATATAGTTCCACAAATCATCTCATGATTTTTTCTTGAATGATGGGTTTCAGTTCGAGTACGATTCTTGTGTTAAATTATATTAGTTGCTATAAAGCCGAATGGTGAGGCATAAAATTAGATTGGTGTTAATAAAGAGGATATTTTAAACGAAGTTTTAGGTATGTTTAAAAAAGTACTCATTCAAAGATCAGATCTGGCTTACAGATTTGAATATGTTCTACTTACATTCATCTGAAAGGAAGAATTTCAGGAAACCGTTCATATCCCCGTCATAGATGTGCTGCTTTAATGCTTCTATGAAGTACCTGTATGAGACGCAAACGTACTTCGGGTTCCTCATCACATATACGATTTTCCCCACACCACGTTTGATGGCTGTCGGTAGAATGTCATACGTCATGTGCGTAACAAGTGTCCGAGGAGAGTCCTGATTGTCTAGCCTTTTGAGGTCATGAAATTCAATCACTTCCTGCTCAGCCTTGTACTTCAAGGAACCAGTTCGCAACATTCTGATTATGTTATGTACCCAGTGGGTTCCTTAGATCAAATAGAATAAGAATCATTTGTCATTGAAAAACTTAGGTTGTGGATTTCTAAAATCACCAACACCACCTGATCTGATACTTCTGATGCCGTTTTATTTCAACATATTACTATTCCTAATTTCAATCATCACATTCTTAATTTTAAGTGAAAGACAAGTAATATATGCCATTCCAAATATTCAACATACGACATAAATAATATATGATATACAATCTTACAAACCTGATTTGGGGAATAGGCAGGAGAAAAACATCATCGTCTCTGAATTGAAAGCGCTCCAGCATCTGTAGTTGATCCTCTACATTTCCTTTAACAGGTAGGAGGTACGGTCTGTCGTGGTATTTCTTGTACGTGTACCAATTTCCCTGCTCATCCGTCTCTTCTATAAGCTCCATTTTATTTTCTCTCCTTCAGCTTAAAGTGACTTAGGATGTCTTGCCATCAACTTTCTGTAGAAACTGACGAAACAGAAAAGATTTGCATGCATAAACTATTGAACTCTAATCCGTAAAGCCAGATGTTGCATTGATCAAGTACTCTTTGGAGCAAATTATTTCAGGAGATACATAGAGAATATCTAGATAATCATCTGTCCTATTTGACCTTTTTATTGTATATTTGAATATTTATACAGATTTTTAGATAATAAAATAGTCATTAGAGCAAATACGTTCTAAAATAAGATTCGGAATTTGTGATAAACACTGATATCAAACACTATTTTATATATACAAACCGATTTTTGCACAACGATATGCTCATTAGAGCTAACACTTTCTAAAGAGAAATGGTGATTTCATTATAAAATGTTAATTTTGATCTGAATTACTTTTATATAAACACATGTTGCAAAAAATCAATTCTCATTACAGCAAACACGTTCTGGAGTGAATCGAGAATTCATAATAAATGTTGATTTGAATATATCATTTTTTATTATTATACATTTTTAAGTGAATTAGATTACTTTCCAGATTTCGGGTTGGAGAAGTACCATATTCTTCGAGAAGTGAAAGTATTCCATCAGCTGTGATTATTTTCAAATGCAATCTAAACTCCATAAAGTTCGTTCTCCTCCGTATGTAGTCGATCGTGCAATAGCGAAACAGCGTAAAATGACGACATGAAGAATAGGGTTTACTAAAGTGTCGTTGAAATTTACTCTCATTAGTTTTTAGGTGATTAACATCTTCGCAACAGCCAGGGTCATATGAGGACAGGGTGTCAAGGATATATACAAGTAATGGAAGACAGAGAAAGGAATAGAAAGGATGCCGGGTGTTCAGAAAGGCATCCATTGCGTGTTGGTGTTATGGTTAGGGTGCAATCGTGAATGGCAGCCATGGCAACGACTGGCTCTTTGACCCTAACCCCAGGGGCCGCGGTGGCCGAGTGGTTAAGGTGTCCCGACATTTTATCACTAGCCCTCCACCTCTGGGTTACGAGTTCGAAACCTACGTGGGGCAGTTGCCAGGTACTGACTGTAGGCCGGTGGTTTTTCTCCGGGTACTCCGGCTTTCCTCCACCTCCAAAACCTGGCACGTCCTTAAATGGCCATGGCTGTTAATAGGACGTTAAACAAAAACAAACCAAAACCAAACACCCTAACCCTAACCGATGTTATCCATTTTGCAAGAGCCGCTTGTCTTGTTTACTTTAGAGTGCTACCTCGTCGATATAAACTAACTTAACGAGACTAGTCGATGGGTACACGGCCCTATATAGTCAGAGAAAAGTGGGACTTAAAAAGAACATCCTTGAGTACCTCCTTCAATACGAAGCTCACAACATATCAATCACCCCTCGTACACATCACGTTATGTTTTCTTTTTTTCATTTTACTATATTTAGTGTCCTCACAGCATCCAAGATACACCAAAAGATCAACAAAGGCCAAAAAGAAAGAGAAGAGAGAAAGGAGCATACTAAATTCTAGTGTTACAAAGCGGACAGCAGATCTCCAATAAAAATCCCGGATCCACAGAGGATCCACAATTAGTCGCCTCTTACAACATACAATGACTTGTATTCTTTCCCCACTCCTGCATGGGTTAAATTTTTTTTTTAAATGTATTTGATTTATTTTCTTTGTTAAATAATTCAGTATATGAATTGTTTGTAACGATTGATCTCACACCAGAACACCTCAGTAAATCCGGAACGGTCATTGTATAAAAGGTAACAATTTATTTACACGAAACTGAAGCATAGAAAAGTATAAATCACTTAGTATTTGAGGTACGATTATCCGGATCATGGTAAAAAACGCAAGGTCATTTCAGCCAGGATGTGTCGGATACATAAACAAATTTCCCCTTTCTTTCTTATAAAATCTCAAAAATCATTAATATAACAACAGCTAAATATGGCAGATTTTATTTTTGTATTTCATTATTTCAGATATCTACATCAACAGCTGCACTTTTTCTGACATCCACATATCTAGTATCCTTCATTTTGTTTCAATCATCACATGTGACATCCTCCAGTTCTTCTCCCGTCACAACACGCGGCATCCTTCATTGTTTTCCCCCGTCGTCACACGTGGTATAATGTTATACCCTTCATTTTTATCCTGTCAATATAATGGAACATATCATAATTTCTACCGTCACTACATGTTGCCCCTATCCTATGTTGCCCCTTCATCATTTCTTTCGTCATCCTATATACCACATGTTGTCCCTTCATGATTTCTACCGTCACCACATGTTGTCCCTTCATGATTTCTACCGTCACCACATGTTGCCCCTTCATAATTTCTTCCGTCATCGTATATACCACATGTTGCCCCTTCATAATTTCTTCCGTCATCGTATATACCACATGTTGCCCTTCATCATTTCCCCGTCATCGTATATACCACGTGTTGCCCCTTCATCATTTCCCCGTCATCGTATATACCACGTGTTGCCCCTTCATCATTTCCCCGTCATCGTATATACCACGTGTTGCCCCTTCATCATTTCCCCGTCATCGTATATACCACGTGTTGCCCCTTCATCATTTCCCCGTCATCGGATATACCACGTGTTGATCCTTATGATATATTCAGTTGAACAATGGGAGTCATGCACTGAAATGTAAGATGATTTTATAATGTAGTTTCAATGTATCAAATACGTGGGACAGTAGGATAGCATTTACTAGGACATGACGCATAAATTGATAATCCTATAGATTTCCTATATCATAAATAACGCTTTCTAAACAGCTGATGAAGTCACAGCTATAAATTTGGCTCGATTGGGTCTAAAGATCGCTGCCAAGTGGCAGATATTTATTTGCTGATAAATGCCTACCTTGAATGACACGCTTAAGATCTCAGAAAATAATATACTGCCACGCGCAGGTATACTCTGTAGTTGAATAACTTAAACCCTTAGTCATGCAAAAATCTTAATTTCAATGAATCAATCTTTTCGTCACAAAATGATGTTTCATATGAAAATAATTCCTGTAAATCTCGGAAAACACAAAATAAATTGAAACAGCTGGGATTAAAAAGTAACAACATAAACTCAGAAGTTTTTGATAATTGAAGTTACTTCAATTGCATTTAGATAGAAGATAAAGGGAGGAAGTAAAGTAAACCACTGGTCGACCGTGACAGATTTATTTTCCAGAAATATTTTTGACGTATGATCGAATAATATTTATTATTAATAATATATATATACCAATCCGTTACATTTGATTATCATTGAATTAAGCCAAAGCTGGAATGACGCAGTTCAATGTTGATATGGCCACTTCTTTTATTCCTATCGAGATTATGGTTGTTTGTATGTTAAGGAGATCTCTATCACTTCACTGTTTCAAAGATTAAACACTTTTGAACGACAATAACATATCATATCGCTATCGATATAAACTGACGTCAGTCATGATAGAGTAACAATGATGTCTGGTTGTTTATGTCAGATTATCGTCATAGAAGAGTTCTTTATCAGAAATCTCAACATCATTGTTTTTCCTCTTCAGATAACAACTCCTCGATAGCCCATTATGGAACAAGTGTACTTCAGCGTTTTCTTTCATATGCGTTAGTTTAGTTTAAGGATATCTTCCCTTCGGAGAATTTTATAACTTCCGATGGAACTGAAATCATGAAATAACATTATCATTACTTGATTTACGTGAGGTTTAACCATCTATCAGATACTCATTGCATCTTCACTGTATAAAGACATCTAATCGGAAAACCAATCATTACAGAGCTTATGTTTTGAAGTAACATACACGTTATATAAAGTCGACAATAGTTTCGGGCTATCACAAGAAGGCAAACATGGAAATAATACAGCCTCTCAGATCACACGCATTAAACTACACGCATGCGTCTCGCACTCAGGAAGGCTCTCCTTAAATTAAGAAACCAAATGATAAGGCGCCAAACCAAAGGAAATGTTCATAATCTTAATTTTAAAAAGCGTGTTTGTTGCCAAAACGATGACTCGCAAATTAAAGACAACAAAAAGTATATTGTTGTTAAAAGGTCATTTATTGATTGACTGATGAACTCTTGCGAGTCCACAATATATCGTGTTATAGAAAAAAATAGTGTATTCACTGAATATAATGATGTAACAACAAAGATGGGGTACAAATGATTACACCGATGATGAGCATTAGATGCATGCAATGAACATACAGGACATGTAGATCAATGTACATCATGCAATTTGCATTACACCGTAAACGATTCACTGTGAAATCAGTGCAGAAAAACGCACCCTCTAACAAAACATTCATACAATGAAATCACTCGATCATTTCAACCTTAAGTCATGCAGTTACAACGATTTGCTGCCATCTCTCATGCCCACCGTTAACACCTATCATTATTCCCGTCAATAACTATTCTTTGTTCAACTTTTAGAGCAAGAGTAATATTTCGATCCATTTTGTCCCCAATTATGTTTAATGTTCAAGTTCTCTATAAGGTGGCATATGTTATCTCGCTCAGCTTATCGGTTGTGTATAGGTAGTCATATGATGAACCAATTAATCTGACAGATTCATTTCAGTAATTATCCTCTGATTAACATAACTGCAGATTAGAAGGAGGAGTTCATCGTTAGATCATACAGACACGAAACACTTTGTATTAACATGCCATATTCAAGTAGAAATGAATCGTACCTAAAAGACATAAAACAACATCTTCGTTGTAGATGCTAACACAATTTCGATAAACAGGAAAACTTGACCTCATAAACCCCTCAGACCACTCAAGAAAATCTGGACCAAGTAAATGCTTGACACCTTGTTATACGTCACCGACTATCACAGTATTTACGCCACCTGGAGGTGAGGGTAAGGTTATCTAAACCCGTCGACGGCCCAGCCCTCCATCCTACCCTGTATAAAACAGCTCCCTGGGTACATTTCAGTGTCGGACTGGCGTGGAAGAGGTCGACTTTTCTAGCAAACACCGACAGATTGGACAAAAACGGAACGATTTCACGTTTGTCTAATCCTATTGTCCTTTCAATGCCAGCTTTGTTTAATTTACGAGTACTGACCAGTTTCCCACTGAAGATACATTCGCTTTAATAGAAACATAAGGCAGCATTATATATTGGCTATCCTCTCGATAAATATTCAAACACTTTTTAAATAATCTACTTCATGATCGGAAGTGTTTCTATTCCTATTCGCCGTCAAGACCTATACCCACGAAAGTAGTCCCAAAATAACGCCGAAGCCCTGAACAAAATTTATTGCTCCAATACATTTCACTGTGTCAATGCAGGACGTTCTCCTTGTGTCGAGACTCTACTCTGACACAAAGTAAACAAGGTCTGAAGCGGAACATCCTATACACTTCGGGAGTAATTGTTATCAATTGTACACTGGAAGTTCGGCATCATGGATCACAGTGCGATTATGTGTGTAATTTTAACGAGTAAGTATATTATTGTATTGTGTTTTCCTGTTCTAACTAGCTGCGTGTTTCTGTGTGCTTTTTCTGCTATAGTCTTAATGGTACTATATCTCCGACAACCTATTATTATCATGGTCGATTGAAAAAAGGAAAAGGCCGTTGTACATTTTTATACAATGCTCAAATGGTACATACTGAACGTTATTACCACCCTTAAAAAGTCTGAGACCCTCTTTTCGTCTTTTAGATTTGAAGTATATGCATAATTAATGGTATCCTTGATAAATCATGTTGTACTTTACCCATATATATGTGACATGTAACTTTTATTCTTCTAAGGCATCATTTCTAGAACGCTGTTAAGATTTGTTCCTCTTTTTGTGCTTATTAGATATACTAATACAGTAGTTGTCATTCGATTCATTGTTGTAACAAGCTGTCTGACTGGATGTACCTCTATATTATTAGTATGTCATCTCAGTCATGTTGTATCGTCTATATTTATCCTTGTCTGTTTTATTGACGTTATTGTATGCTGTCCTGCAGGTAGGACCGAAAACATGTACAGGCTACGTCTAATTTATGATTAAATCGGGGATATTTCTTATCTCTTAAAAAACAACAAAAAAAAAACAAAAACAGAAAGAAAGAAACCATCGTCTCCCTTGACACTGCCTTAGTTTTGGCCTTTAGTTAAGTTTCGTTATTTTAAGGGGGTGGCTTTGGGTTCTGTCTCATGGCCGAAACATACATTAACGCTATACATTTAAACGTTGCTCTCTGCGAAATATCCAGCTGTAAATCGGGTGGTAAGGTCAGTTTCGGTCATTCCAGTGTCATTTGACCAGGAATAGTGTGACGTTACAGTGTCCAACTGTGACATTTTCGTATAATGGTGCGTGATACGTTACTATAAAACGTCTGTCACTGGTCCCTATATTCGTGGAGATCATCCTTAAATGGATATTTCACACTATTA
This sequence comes from Pecten maximus, assembly GCF_902652985.1. NCBI lineage: Eukaryota > Metazoa > Mollusca > Bivalvia > Pectinida > Pectinidae > Pecten > Pecten maximus. The sequence continues at coordinate 13,884,735 of NC_047027.1, read as the reverse complement.
CGTAGAACAAAATCAAACCAAACAAAGCTCTATACGAATAGTTCGTTGATCATTGTGTTATCACGTGATTGTTGATATTGGTTCTGTGATTTTACACTACTATATACTACTTCTACCCTAATCTGCAGAATGTTTTTATGTAATTCGATCATAACCTTTGCTTGGTTTTGTAATAGTTGTTATTGAATGAATTACGATGTGACACACAGGAATGTATATTAATGTACTTGAACACTAGAGATAGGGCGGTTACCATATCATAAATCATCGCTTACCTGTACCAACACATGAACTATAACTACCGAGTTATTTTAATCAGTAATAGTTATAAAGATTTATTGCATTTTTGCCAGTAAAATATAGAAATTTATCAAACCAATAAAACTTTTATTTTCACTGCAGCGATAGGCAGTGAAAATATAAGATTTTGTAGTGAAAATATATGATTTTGCAGTGAAAATATAAGTTTTTCGTTTTTGCGAACCTTTTTATTCAACTCATTGAAACTTGCCGATTTTTTTCAATCGAAGCGAAGATAGATGATTTGGTTATTCTGCTGTATTTCTGAAATATTCAGACTAGTTTTTGACAAAACACTAACTTGACATTAGCTATTCATGCGTTGATAAGTCCTTTCAAAATGGCGCCGTGAAGTTGACGTGGAGTAACGTCACAAAGAGATGACGCACTTTTTAGCATGATTAATTTTTAGATGTTTTTGATTTTGTTTTTAAGTATACAATTGCAATAAAAAGAAAATTGAATGGTTTTCCGTTTAATATAACAAATAGTTCACTCATATGACAGAATATTTCGATATTTTCACTCGCGCTTCGCATTCGTGAAAATATCGATATTCTGTCATACTCGTGAAATATATGTTATATCAAAAGGGAAACCATTCAATATCTTCTATATATTATCCCAAACTATATCGATTGGAGAACTGTATGATTGTAACTAAAAGTAAATTGAGAAACTTACTCCTTAATTCTTGTATGGCAACGTTACATAATGCATCACGTGACATAATATCTTTGTTAGACTATGTCTTACTTACTTTATTTAAGAGAACAACCTTACAAAGTAGATCACTTAAATTCAATAGCTTTTGTCAAGTTGAACTTGATATATGTGTGTTTGTGATTTAAAATAGTTCCGTTTCTATAAGCTTTGCTTTTTGTTATTCGAGTCCTATAGAAGGGCGAAACAAATATATGAGGCAGTTGATGTTGATTCGTAATTGAAAACAAATTTACTACTGCTAGATTTTTTTTCAAAGTTGTTATTCATTGGTTTGTTCTAGGTACATCACGTTCCTATCAAAATAAAATAAATCCTACTTGAAACATTACAAAATTTTAGAACATGATACAAACATCTATATAGATATCCTGAAATTGTTTTGTATTTTAACAAATGAAAGTAAATTGCGTCGTTGAACTTGACAGTTTTGTGTAGACAATCGCGTTTTTTGTTTGGTTTTTAAACGTCTACGCCACAGATAAGGTCATCTGCGGACGGGTGTCTAGGAGACACCAAGAGTAAGGAAACAAAGCATTGACAGATAGGAAAGCTTTAAGATACCAAGTGTTACAATGAGGCAGAACATTTTGGTCTCTTCACTCTCTTAATAGAAACATTTTCAGGAGGCCCACTTTAAGTCGCCTCTTACAACATGCAGTGAGTATCCACGCTCCAGCACAGGTAGAGTTACAACTGATGTATCATTACGATATAATTCTATTGATCGATATACGACCGTTAAAATAGCTTCATCGGTATAGCTGTCTAAGTGATGATGTCTTACTTAGAGGTCTATCCCAGCAAAACAGATAATGCTGACGTGAAACGATTGTTAATTCTAATTCAAAATTGAAAACAATAGAGCAATATAAGAACAGACTATAAATCTTCACGAATACCCCCCAAAAATGCAAGAAAATAAGACCACATGTTTCGAAAGGGTAAGCATGTTCTGCTTAATTGACGACATCAAACGGTCTTAATTAACGAGTGTTATTCCCCGCTTTAGAGAGATGATCCTTATAGAAATCCGTTTTTACAGAAATGCGGTAATTATATAATGATTCTTTAGCAACAAAAGGATTTTTTCAGATAGGTAACAGATTTTCATAAAGAATGACTGTTTTTGCTTAATGATATTATACAGATAGTGTGTGGGTAGTATTTTTAAAGCAATATGTTCGTTATCAACAGGAAACAAAAATCGTACAAAACTGAAATATATATATACACCGGTCAGCACTAACTGAAAGAAATAGATGGTAGAACTAAAGACGAATGTATCTTCATCTTGCAGCTGTTCTGTTTTTCTAGGAATGACTACGGTTGATTTTAAAATAATAGTGTTTATATATCAAACCAAGGTTACAAACAAGTATTTTATTTACGCTCGTACATGAACAAAAGGTTTATGTTATACAGGATTATCTTCATTACTTAACAGGTATCATACACGTGTCACGTGGTATGCCTGCAGACGCCACACAGATGTGCAGTGACGTTCTGGGACTAGATTGTTCTACAGACTATATAGTACACGGAGAGGAAGTTTTGTGTGGGACAAACGGAGTCACTTACAAAAACAAGTAAGTATACATAATATCTAAAACAGCACAGATCACCGACATTATAAAACACCACTGCAATTCTAACACAATAGATAATTGTGTGCAAAATATGACCATACAATACCGAATTGCCAGTGACTCTTGCAATAAAAGGTTTATAAACCTAGGTCTTTCTAAAGAGTAAGCGTATATAGACATTAAGGGGGAGGGGTGGGGTGGGGTGGGGTGGGGGGGGGGGGGGGGGGGGGGGGGGGGGGGGCGGGGATATGGTTTATATTCTTCTCATACAAGTTAACGTTCTATATCGTCTTCTGTCCGCGATTGGTTAAATAAATGGAATGGATATTTTTAACGATACTTAAAATCTTGTTATCAATTCCTACGAAATTTTTGAAACCTTTTTTAACGTTATGTTAGATTCGTTACAATTTCTCCGCCGCTTATATTTGATTGTTTATAAGCAATAGAAATATACAATAAGAAATAATATGTTCAAGCAACTAGTTGATATTAGTGATTATTGTTACCTTTTATCATTTTAGTTACAGTTATTTTATTGTCTTTTATTTATTTTTTGTTCTAGCGGATGTCCTTCTAATCTTAATGACTGTAATTGTCGATGAACCGTAAAACAAACAATACAAATACAAAATGGAATTGTACTTAAATCTAAATGTGCCAAAATGTAATCTAATTTCGTTGCCATATGTTTCAGATGTTTCCATGTCCAGGCTAGATGCAATGACGTTACAATAAACAAAGCGTATGATGGAAAATGTCAGAATGATGTCACAACAAGCGTTGAAATGACCACGACAAAATCGGACACAACAATGACACAGTCGGAAGTAAACACGATATCATCGGAGTACGAGTTCCACCTAAATGAAGAGTTTTGTAACAACTCACTGAACGAGCCTTGTCCAGATGTACTGGATCCACTTTGTGGAACCGACTTTAAGTTTTACCAGAATGTGTAAGTTTTTAAACGAAGAAAATCGTCCATTATATGATTATGAGAGGCGACCAAGGTTAAGATTTTATATTCTCTCTTTAGTTGAGCATTCGCTCCTTTGAGGAAGGCTTTGGGTTCTGTCCCTTTGCCGAGACATATCAGCGTCTTACGGATGAGGTGTCCTGCTGGGTGTATTCGGCGGTAAGCCTTCGTAGCAATGTGGATTTGGAATCAATTCCGCGCTGTCCATAGGTCGTTGGACAATTATGATATGTTTCAATATTCGTTATTAGCTGTGACACACTGCCCTCGAATTTATAGCCTTTAGCCCTACCCAATAATGACCACAGAGACGGATATGTGACCAAGGAAATATAACACTGTCGAGTATTTATAGGGAATTTGTAAGCGTTTCATTGTTAGTGTTTTGGTGTGAATACACTTTATCATAAAATATGGAACAAGTTATTACGTATGCAGAAGATACAAGTTAGCTTATAGATGATTAGTTCTCCATGAGATCGGTTTCGTTTGGTTTCGTTTATTTTGTTTAACGTCCAATTAACATCCAGGGTCATTTAAGGACCTTGAGATCGGAAAAATACAGGGTTCTTAATATTATCAGCGTTCAGAATAACATAATACAAATGTAATCATTGTAAAAGTAGCATTCTTTTTGTATAGATGGCATTATAATACTGTGACCAGACGCTTGATGTTGTTTGTTGGTGTCTGTCCGGTCAAGGGAATTAGTACTCAAGTAATATTTCCAGTTCCAGCTTTTATTGGTCTTCTCTTAATATTGGACACGTATGACAATCTACTGATGTTATCCTTTCTAGCTCTCGCTTCACTCTCTCAATCTTGGACCAGCATGACAACCTACTCCTGATGTTATCCCTTCTGACTCTTGCCTCTGTCTCTCTTGCTACTCGTACTGTCTTGCTACTCTGCTACTGTTTCTCTCTACTGTTCGTACTGTCTCCTCTCTAACTCTCCTTTAGTTTTACTTAAGTTAGGATTTACTTGAGATGCAAATTATCTGACTGATGTTTCTATTGGTCAACTACATGATATGGGTGGGCTTATCGTCCTGAGATGGACAGCTATTAGGTGGTCCATTGTCCACTACTCTGTCCAGAGTTTCCCAGGCTAACCCATACCTTTTAATTATGCTTAATGATGCCAATCTCACTTCTTCTTTCATCCAGCTTCCTGCCTTCCTTTTACATCATACATTATCTCACAATAGCACCCTGTTCTTAACATTCTGTCTTCCATTCTATCTCTTTTATCTGACATCAATCCATTTATTCCTTTCTTTAAATATCTCTGATTATAAAACATACTGTCCTCACATTTTCCCATTCCATACTGTCATAATACTATGATGTTATGTCCCATGCTATCAATTTAACATTTGCTATCTATAAGTTCTTAGCCCAGACTTTCTCGACGCATTTTTCGTGATGTCATTATTCAACCACTTTTCCTGTATTACAGGTGCGAGTTCCAAAAAGTAAAATGTGTTGACAGAGACCTAGAACTCCAGCCTTTAAGTAACTGTAAGGAAGGTCAAAGGTGAAATGTGTGGACAGACATAGAACTTCAGCCTTTTAGTAACTGTAAGGAAGGTCAAAGGTGTAATGTTTGAACAGACATAGATCTCCAGGCTTTTAGTAACTGTAAGGACAGTAAAGGGAGTCAAAAGGTGATGATTAGAAGATGAAACTCTAGACGCAAACAATGATACAGTGTTGAAGAAAATTATTTATTAAACTATCGTTTTTATGTTCATCAAGTGTTGTTTTTGTTTCATACAGACACAATAATCACTAGTTAAATGGGAGATAACATGAAGTAGCTGGTTAGTTATAAGATCGTTACGGCCTAATTACAAACTAAACCAACCCAAACACTAAGCCTAGAAAAATGTTTATTCTAAAGACTTCTTATGGTTCTAGTCTTATGTAACCATTTACCGTTAAACACATTTGATTGGATTGAATTGACGTACAAGTTGTAAAAGAGAGATTTTATCACAGCACATCATGCCTAAACGCTCTTTCTGGATCTGGTAGTACATTTTACAAAATAAAATTTAACTATCTTAAAGCTGTTGGTCTGTATCACAAGATTTAAATAACAATAGCCACTTTTTGATGTTGATTAATTGTGAATGTAGCCATGTATATTTATATTTTTACATGTTTGGTTTCCTTGATGTCATTTCGTTCTTTGCTCATATTGTCCTAATCATCATTGTTTGGACCTAATGACTTTTATCTTGTTTAAAGTCCTATTAAAAGTTATTTTAGGACATGCCAGGTTTTGGAGGTGGACGAAAGTCGGAGTACCCGGAGAAAAACCACCGGCCTACGATCAGTGGTCAGTACAAGGCAACTACCCATAGTGGGTTTCGAACTCGCAACCCAGAGGTGGAGGGCTTGTGATGAAGTGTCGGTACACCTTAACCACTCGGCCACCGTGACCCCAGGCTTTAGTGTATCAATTGGACTAAGAAGAAATGGGCTTTAGTGTACTAATTGACAAAATACTGAAATATCATTTGGTTTACGTTCTATGGTGTTTCTAGGGTTTAGGTTTTATGCATAACGACAGGAATATATAAACGAAAGATTGCTGACGTAAAAATTACAATATTGCCGTATGTCATATTTGAAATTCGTCGACAAACAATAACATTTATATAAATTCGCCTTAAAGATGTCTGTACTTCGGTTTATGTTCGTAATCTGTAAGACAAACCGTGACAGATATTTTTGTTATGAATCGGCAGGTTAAACCATATATCATTAACGACACGTTTCAAGTCCTCTGCATTTTTTATTCCATTTACTCGTCTCTGGATTCGTACTTTTAGCACTCTCCATACGTTTTCGATCAGATCTAATTAAACGTTAACCTATACTTATTAAGATAACTTTAGTTTGTTTTTGGCACTGTTTAACATGTGCTAACATATTAAGGTACTTTAATGATGGCCTGCACGAATTATGGGGCGTCTGAGATGACCAAACCCTTTGTATCCTTGTCAAACAATCGTCGACGAACTGTTTAAGACGGTAAATCAAATCAATAACGAGTGATAAAACCAGATGTTAGGTCATAAAAAGTCTGGCGCCGATTCGTTTGGACCATTTGGAGTATATCATACTGATTTGTGGACAGTTTTGGTCGCCCATATCGTCTCTTATTTATCTGATCCCCCTATGGGTTTTAGTAATTTCTGAATTGTTTTCAATCTCAGTCAAGTTACGCAAACAATTTGTTGTAAATATTTTTTAGTAAATTTTTACTACTTTTGTTACTTTTTTAATTAACGCCATCCCCGGTTTCACCGAACAGCTGTACGAAGGGGAACAACTCCATATGATCGTTATGACTACGTAAATGAAATGAAGTGAATTAACAGACACCTTTACGGTACATGCATTGTCGAACTAGACCAGACACCCCAGGTACATTTTTTTTTAACTATAATGTCAGACATTTTGTAAATTTTCTTTCGGCCAACAACTGTAGTACATGAATTGTTGGGTATCTTTAAATATGTCCGTCAAGCAGAGAGAAGCAAACATCTATTCAAGCGGCTTTGGGGTACCTGGGAACAAAGCCCAAAACCTTCCTCATAGGTTACAACATTCTACTAAATACAATAGCCTGTGTCTTAGGAGACATTACGAAGGATATGTGTAAGAGGCTAGATTATATAGTTCGCATATGGTTTTCGTTTGTTGTTTCTGATAATACATAATACAGGTGTATACATACAAAACATACGTACGCTAAGGTCAGTTAACAAAGTCCAATTTCAAACAAAAATAAAATACATGAAAGTAAAGAAAGTTCACAACAGAAATATATCATAGAATTGGATATAAAACCAAAACCTCCAGCAATGTAGGTGTTTCCCGTCATTTTGTTTTACATGTCCGCCACTGTCAGGCTAATCAGTCGCGGACGACCTTTTGACAGACATTGGTGTCACGACTATACCACTAGGTACTTATTCAAGTGTAATATCTCCCACTATGCCGTCGGGTTGTAGATAAACACACTGGATCGACACAATATGGAGGATCTGATCTGCTTCTTTTTCCTGTTTTTCACAGGTAAGAGACAAAAATTAAATTACGCCCCTTCCACAGTTGTTCACTTAATAACACAAGTGATATATTTTTATTTAGTACAACCAGTAGGCTATTGAATATGAATTCGTAAACTACAATATCAACATTCAATGGTATTTGTTCACAGCTCATATATTAAAATAAAGACAAGATTTGAAACTGTATGCTATAAAGACTACATTGTTCATTCATAAGTCATGTCATATAACATCCACAAATCGTTCCATCGAACGAAAAAATCTATGTAGGTCAGAAATGGCAGACATTGCGACAAACAATGAGGTTCACTGCTTGATATTAGGTCCGTATGAAATTGTAACATTTAGTCCTCTAAGAGGACACGAAGTGATTAATACAGTGTATGCCGTATCATGAATTAAAATCCGAGGATTACAGCTGTTTCTTCCTTCTCCTCTGTGACTCTTCAGTGATAATCAGTGTAAACATTTTGAAATCAGAATCCCAATGGACCAAAAATAAAATACAACATCGGTTCCAAACTATCGTACGAAGGCAAAACTCAAACATACATCAACCTCTTAAAACACTACATTGCATGCCTCTTTCACACCAGTGGTTTGGTTTTGTGTTTTTTAACGTCCTATCAACAGGGATGTGTTATGGGAGGCTCTGATTTGTTTGTGTTTGTCCCCTTGTGATAGCTCGGAACTGATGCCAACTGTAGTGCTACCTCACTAAAGCACAATGCCAAATACAAAACACGCCGCCCATCACATTATGGCGAAATTTGGCGAATCAGTCGTACCTCTCAAACATACTGAATGCTTAGAAGGAAAGGCTGTCCATGAAGTCCAAAGCTGTTCATATGGTTTTTATTGGTTTTTTAATGTCCTATCAACAACTTATGTCATTTAAGGACGGCTCAGCCTGTGTGTGAGTTGTATGCGTGTGTATTTTGGGAGGCTGAGGTATGCCAAAGCTATTGATAGGATGTTAAAAGATCAATACCAAACCAAACCAATTGTGAAGACCCTCTTGTTAGATATTTCCCCGTTTTTGTCGTAACCTGCTTCTCAGAATTTACACATGGTTTTAAAATAAGGATTTTTGGACATTTCATGTGACCTATTTGGAAATGTTGGTCGCCTCCAAGAATCATTTAAGATATCCACTGTCGATACCGAAAAATGACGAAGCAACTGTATGGTACAGTTTAATTTACTTTAGCTCTACCGGAAACAGAAGTATTTGAAATATTATTATAGAAATTATCCAGGTGTATATAAGCTTACTCAATTACTTAATACAAATAATGTTAAAGACTTGTGTAATCTCGGGAAATATCTGTTAGCGGCAAATAAGTGCCGATCACAAACATGATATATATATATATATATATATTGCAATAATAATATTGATTGATGTTGCTATTATATTATATTATTGCTTTGTTCATTCTCCTGTGGCCAATTTAACATTTTGTATATCTGTAAATATCCTGTATATCATATGTTTACACTGATGAGTCGTAAGACTCAAAGTAATAAATGAACTTGAACTTGAACTATTTCTCAATTTGTTTTGGCTTCTTACCATGTGTGTCTTCTGTACAATCGTTGAGAAGGGAAGACGTACGGAACTGGCATCATAATCGGAACAATTTGCTAAACGATATCAGAGAATATTAAAAAGATAATGTAATACCTGATTATATTTAGTCTCGCTCTTCAGAAGATTTTAGACATGCTATGCCAGGTAAATCTGTCCAACTATTCAAATACATGGTTTTCCGGATAAACCGGTACCACTCTTTGATGGATTTTAGAACGCCTTGCTTGGTAACGAATTTAATATATGGAGAAAAGTAACAAAACGATAAGCTACTTCTTTATAGTTATTTTAAGAGAGAATTCACAAAATATAATGATATATAGATATCTTTTCCCAGATATCACTCTTCTAAATTAGGCACTCAATGAAAAAATAGTAAACAGAAGATCTTGGTGATATACTGTATGCATACAATGCAGACTGGTTTCGAGGTAGAACTATGTGTTCCGTAGTTATATTTATGTAAAATGCTGGGCTCTGCAAACACGAATATGGTAAAAAATATCTATGTAGAATCGATTACATTGTCGATTATATTTCGGTGTAGGCTGATAATGTGTGACTAGAAAATCTACATTCTGATGTATACTAACCTGAATACACTGTCTAAGAATGTTTTATTTTAAATTGTTACATTTTGTAGAATAAATTCTCTAAGTGATACTGATTTCAATTATTTTTGGACAAATTTTGATGAATAAAATAAAAGTAATAATTCAGAATAAGATCTGTAAACAGTCACCACTGTCATCAACGTTCCTTAACTCAAGATTTTGCTACAGGAAAGCAATACAGACTATAAAGAACGACATTTTTTAGGGATCATTACGTGAATTCGGCAATACTTCAAAATAGAAACTTGTTATATATAGAGCTGGTTAAGAGTGTCGAGATTCCACAAATTTGAATTTTTGGAAATCTTTACTACGTTAAACACTTTATGATATTTATTAAATGGAACGACTTCATCCTTTTCTTGATTCAGCCATTATCCACCATGGGGAAGCAGCCCTGCCTCTAGTATCATTGGAACAGCTTTGTGCACAAGTCGGAGACATGGATTGTGATACAGAATACGTAAGTCACGGAGACGAACAGACCTGTGGAATGGACGGAGTTACCTATGACAACTTGTAAGTCACCAAGGTTAAAACGCTGAACATCGAAAATAGTAGAAACTATTGATTTTATAGGTTTTCTTACTTATATCTCGGTTTTCGGTTGTTATTCTTTAACTTATATAAACAGCTTTTGTCATTTAAGACGACCCCCCCCCCCCCCTCACCCCCAACCCCACCCCCCGGTGTGGTGAACGTGTGTTTGTTTTGTGAGGCTACGGTATGTCAGTGTTTGTCTCCTTGTGGTAGAGTTAATTAGTATCGACTTTGAAGAACTATCTTACCAAAAGATTCACCAGTAAAACCCACTCTGTCAGTCACATACTGGCAACGTGCAAACCATGAGATGATAGCAAAATGCAGCCAAAATACACAGATAGGAAATATTTAGTCATATCCTACAGAAGGATCTACTGCATGTGGCTACTAATATTAATTTTCATATCCATTGTCATTAGTAATACCATTTGTAATCATTCACACAATATTCTGGACAACATGTTCATAAAAGGCGTCTGTATTCGCGATTTTTTCTATGAAGATGCATTTTTTTAAGAAGTCACCATTTGTTAGCATATTTTATGATTAATAATGTCCCCAAACATTCCGAGAGCAACAATATTTACGATTACTTAAACCCCACTCTAAACAACAACATTGATAAACGAAACAAACAGCAGTTATTTCCCTTCGGTTGGTGAATAAAGGTAAAAGCTCAGAACATTTACAATTTATATTGGCGGAAAAAATGTTCACAGGCATGAATGTTGATGTATATCCGATTGTTGAAGATATGAAAATTAACCAAATATAAATATCGAAATATGAATCAGTTATTTAAACGCAATGACTAAAACACTATTTCATTTCTAGCTGTCACTACGCTAAGGCAAGATGTGCGAACATTAATTTGGGTATAGCTAATGTTGGAAGTTGTATTGAGAATGACCCTCGGAGTACCCTGCCTCCGGACCACACGACTACGCCCGTCCCTGACGTCATAATACAGGTACGTCACTATGGTGATGTTTTAACGCTGATATTGCCATGTTTAAAGTTTTTAACTTTTCGAAAGAGAAAAAAATAATTATAAAGCGACGGTAGTTATTATAGTTCTTACCAGCCTATGGAACAAATGCTAATGCTTACATTGTGAATTATCTAATGGTGACGATTCTAACATGTATTAATCCAATTAATATTTATCAACAAATGGATAGTTTAATAAGATGGGCGTAACAATTAGTATAATTATAGATATTGACAAGAGTGTTGTTTCTTTTGAATTGTTAGTTGGTTGGTAATTTACACAATACTGAAAGTTATACAATATATAATATGAAAACATGCATCGTTGTATATTATCGATTTGGATTAAGGGTGTTAAACAATGAGGTAGATATTGATTGATTAACTACTTAGGTGTGGTTTTGGTTTATTATTGCTTGTCGTCCTATTAACAGCAAAGGTAATTTAAAGACGGCCTCCCGTGCGTGCAACATGCATGCGTGTGATGTTCAGTTCACGTTGTATGTGTAACCTCTAATATGTGGGACCTTCTCGATACTATAAGGCCCAAAAGGGTTGCCGATGGGTTACTTTAAGCAATCCGTATGTTTGAGTGAGGTACCACCTTAAATCGGCAAAAGTTACGGACTACCAACAGGAGACTTAACACGAACATACGACGTGTTTTGGGAGACGAGGCTGTTGATGTTCGTGTTAAGTCTCCCTTTTGGGCCTAATAGTATCGGGAAGGTCCCACATATTAGAGGTAACACATACAACGTGAACTAAATTAGTGCAGATAAAAAGTTGTAAAGTGTTATGACGTGTAAAGAAATATGATGGGGAAGAGGAGGACAAACGAGAACGATCGGGACATTGTATCATTATCAAGTATATAACTCAACTATCCTATAGTACACACGCCAATTAACGATTTTTATATAGTATTTTTCCATTGGATATATATCCCGTTTTCGTATTGTGTTGTGTATACTACCTCTGTACCGATACGGTCTATTTTGAATTATTCTCCATGCTATACCGACATGAAATGTTGTGTTTAGATATACCTGTAATGCCCTTTATTGTTTTGTTGCAGTTTTTCTGTAAGAATACTGATAATATTGATTGTACAATAGAAGATCTCGAACCCTACTGTGGTACCAATGGAATATTATACAAAAACATGTAAGTATGTCAACGGGAAGTTAACCATTCCTGCACTGTGGTATCCTCTAGGAATCATAACGACGATCGATGATGATTAATATGGAATAATCATTATGAGAAATCGCAAAGATCCGACGAAAGTACTAAAGTCGTGTTATCGAGTTTTTCTTTTTCGTTATGTATTACTTCGTCCGTAGGGATTCTACTTAACAAGTTTATTATATATTGCAGGTGTGATTTTGCTAAAGCGAAGTGTATAAATCCAACACTGGATAATCAGAGCCTTCTAAACTGTCCGGATGACGGCAGTGCAATACATGCAGTAGGGAAGTAATTGATAATGCTTTATTAATGTTTCTTGAAAATATTCGATCATATTCTGTAGCTGTTGTGAATCTTATTAAAGTTATCCGATATATTTCTAATTTGTGTAATATCAGTTAATATGACCTCACATTTAAATGACGTCTGGGATGTACTACAATATTAACATCTATTATTGTTATTTATTCTTATTGTTGACAAAACGTCCGTATATATGAAAGAGGTTGTATATGATAAAGGGAATGTCTATGTAATATATATATACATATATACTTTGTTAAATTATAAGATATCTTATAGGGATCTTGACGCGAACCATTGAATGATCTTTATTGGTTCTATATAAGTGTGAATTTTCTCTCTTTTCCCTTCTCCCCCTCCCCTCTTTATCTTTTTAAGTATTTTTTTTTCAACCACTTTCGAAATTGCACAGGCACACATGGGGATCGAGGAAAACGTATAAATGGAGTTTCAGAAATATATCGTTCCCCGCTTCTCGGTAACAGTAGTAACATACTTTAGTTGTTCCCAGAGAAACTGAAAGGAACCGATATACGAAATTTGAGGTGGTCAATGAAGAACTGTATTGGAAATAGCGATCACAAGTTTAACACATTCAAAATGACACAAAAGCGGCCAGGGAAACTAGCATACAAAAGTAAAGGAAAGTCTACGAAGGACTTTCTGAGAAATCGAGATAGCACATTTTGCTTTCTGATCAGTTTCAAATTTCGATATGCACAGAGCACAAGGAAAACCTATGTACAAGATTGAAAAAAAAAAACAATTTATGAAAAACATTCTGAGATAAAGCAACAAAATCGTCATTGAGTGAAATTCAAAATGACTGTCTGTCCATCTTTGTTTACTGCTCAGTTCCAAAATTGTTCACTTAAAACTAAGGACCAAGAACAACTTACCCAGGAAATCTGAGAGATATGCTTCTTATACTTCCCTATAAATAACTACAACGAGGATTATTCATGGACGACAGGCCAATGACAAAGGGTGATTTGAGTAGCTCACCGTTCTGTTATGGTGCGTTGAAATCCAATTTTCCTGCAGCTCGCAGAACATTTTGATGAACGGCAAAAAAGAAGAATACTCAAATTACAAAATAAGCAATTGATCAATCAGTTAAAACTGTGATCCGAAAGCTGAAGGAAGTATACCCCCGTTTACAATTTGAGATACAACTTGAGGCAAAACAATCAGCACGACTTTTAATCACATCACATCATATCACATCACACATGAATGACAAATATAAAAAAGCAGTTGTACAACTAAAAACTATGAAAAAGCTTTACTGAAGAATATCCATCTGTAAAAGATGTCACATGATTCCTACAGATTTTCCTATAAAAAATCGAACACTTTTTAAACATTTTCTCAATTTTCAAGATTCATTATGTTGTCCAAACTTGTAGGTAAATGTTTTTTTTATTATTTCTATCTACATTAAAATAGCATAAGAACATTACCTTTCCGAATCTATCATGTAAGTAAAAAAAATAATGCGTTTTTAAAAAATAACCATGAAGATAATGCCTAGTTATAATATACGAATAAAATCCGCGATCTACATATAAACATGAAAATTTACATAATATTTCCTTAATTCTGAAACTAAACAAAAACATCAAGCACTCAGTAAACCCCAGGAACGAAATTTCAAAACTCAAGCACTTTTCAAAGACTTTAGGTAAAGATAAAAACAAATTAGCACTTTTCAAGGTCTGTATGAACCATGTCAGTCAATTGAATATAAAAGCCTCTTGTATGTTTAATAAATTTAAGCCGTTAATGCTCCATAGATAATTGCCTAAAAGGCACGAGCTACAGAAATGCATATTGCAAAGAATCTGTCGGCATTTATAGTAAATAAATTGCAATTAACACCAGTAAGCTTATTTCCGGATAAACACAATGTTATTGTAAAACCTTCAAAGTAGTACATAAACAGATGAACAAATTATAACTTTTACGAAAATTAACATTAATTATCTAAAGACGTTAAAGCGCCGACAGAATACAAACTGTTACAAACACGCGTTACATTTGATCCATGGTATAAAAGCACGTCAAACATAAAATCTTGATAACATCCTTCTAAAACGGATCGCTAATTAGGCCGTTAGGGACATATCAAATACAAAAGCATAGTACGATAAGATAAAGAGAAATTAAAACAAATCTTTTAGATGGTGGTTAAAATATAAAGTACGTAAGTTTTGGAGGTTGGTGACAGTGTAATATGTCAGCATTTTTGGTGAGCGGTAGTAGTGTTGAATATGTAACATTGGAGGGATGTGATAGTGTAATGTATGTAGCATTTAGAAAGTGGTAATAACTAATACATACATCATTTTGAGAGTGGTAATAGTGTAAAATATGTAACTTTTAAGGGGTTGGTAGTCATGTTAAAATATGTAACTTTTGAAGGGTAGTAATAGTGCAAAAATATATATTTTTCTTTTCATATCTAAGGTGGAAATATTGGAAATCAATTTAAATAAAAATAATATAAAAACGAAATTAATAAATGAAAACGCAATCTTACAATGAAAAAAAAATGTATATAAATGTAATTGACCAAAGAGAGATAATTCATTCAAAAATGTCTACTTTACATTTATTTCTCCTCCATCCCTATTAATTTTTGAAACGGTGGACATTTTTGTAATGTCTGCATGATATAACCATCTAATCCGCAGCTACGATAGTGTGCATCCAACTTCATCTTTTAAGTTGTACTTCTCGACTCCATACTATTTGGTATAAATCAAATAGCCACTCGACAATTTCCTTCTGTCAATTTAATCTATTGTTTATTTATATATATGTCTTATATTTATCTATTTATTTGTATTTTTAATCAACCACACGCGGGGAATTCTATCAAACTATGGCAATACTTTAAATACACATTTATCGGATAATTGCATTTGCAAGCGATTGAGTTTGATCTGTTTGATTAATCATGTTTGATTAATCATGTTTGTATATATCTGTGTTACCAGTCACACCTAGACAGTGACATATAAAACCTGAGACCTTTCGGACACGACATGATGTGAGCGATGCCGCTTACATCACAGTTGATGTATTTGGTCGGGTCTGAGTGAGCTATAGTCTTGCCTGCATTACCGGTACACGAGTTTTCGGAATAGCCCCCATCTGTTTTTGTACCAGGTGTATCAACTGCGCATGTCAAAATTTGATCGAACCAAATTTGACCGGATGGACAAGACATAATAAAGGAATGGCCCCATTCATCACACTGGATAAATTTCGTTTTATCGTTCGGGTACGGAAAGTAAAATTTGTGTAGCTTGACAGCTTCTGCACAAGGATTAACATTGCCATTACCCTCTACACTATCTTCGTCGTCGCCGTCCTCTGTAGATGAGATACAGCCCTGTTTGGCAACGCTAAACCTCTCTCCGACAGGACACTGTGTGATGAGGTGATTGTCCTCGTCCTCACATGTGATGTATTTGTTGTCGTCCAGTGGAAAAGGGTGTACAAGATGGCCGTCACTTATTGCACAGGAAGTACAAGGATCTTGCACCGATGGTGTTGTTCCTGAAAAAGACAATTGACCATTTTATGAATATTTTGATGATAGAAATCACCACTCAAAAAGGACTTCTACATTCGATGAAAACGCCATTTGATTGTACCTAAATATCATCGTTTTCATTCAGTTTACGAGATAGAATATTGCTTTGAAGTAAAATCTTTTGATAATGAATATATTAAAGAGGTAGAATCAGAATAATTCGGAAAGTACCTTCACATAGTTTTTCATAGAAGTCCTGTGGGAGATCTTTACTTAGACATTCTCCAAGACTACCACTGACTCTGCAGAGAATTATATGAAAGCTGAGGGCATCGACCGGACTTCCTGCAGAATGGTCAATGTTTCCAAAGCTTAGCCTGTGTGCATATGCACATCCTCCGTTGGTGTAGAGTTTACCGACAGGACATTGGGTGATGTACATCTTCTGTGTGTCACCACAAGTGATGAACTTGGCCGGATCTGTCGGGTGAGAGTGGTACTTATCGCCGTCCTTCTTACAGGGATTAGATATAGTATTCCAGTCGGTATTTTCATACACTACAACACAAATTATATGATATTCTATTAATACCTTGATTTGCATCAGCATCGTACTCTACATTTCGATTGTTTTCTGTGAGTATTGATTTCTATATATTGATTGATGTTTTATAATTAATGATTATTTACATAAAACACACATATATATGTAGTCAACTCAGTGATCAACACTTTAAACAATTCTGTTACAGTGTTCATTAGCAAATATATATCAGTAATTCTAAGATCATACCTCCGCATATTTCGTTAAAATCGTCATCCCCGTCTACATTACCGGAACCACATAACTGCCACTTGCCGTTCACTTTGCATATGATGTCAGTACCTGGTAGAAAATAAATAATTGTAAGCTATACAACATGATTTAATTAGATAATTCGACATTTAATGGCCTCGTTCCCATTATCACGATTACAGTGATCGATGTCAACTACTGACGGAGAAATGAACATGAGGTTTGGGCAGATGCAAGGTTACAGACAACGAGAATGTTCCTAGGTCGAGATCATAACCTCATTTGGAATTCTCAAAGAAATATGGAGTTTGACTTGTTTGATGCTTATCGATATGCCAAGTGGTTCCATTGTCACCACCCTAACAGTCCTTTGAGAGTGCGACTTTGCGGATTTGAACTAAATTTGTATGGCGTTGGTCGTCGATGAACCAGAAGACGATTTCTCATCCGAAACATCTGGTCTCAATTTCTTTGTACCTTTTTGGGAATCTATATTTTTGCTTAAATATTAGCTTTGTTTTTACGAGTTTTGAGTTCTAATTATGGTTTTGTTATTATGCCGTTATTCCTTGCTGGAGAGAGCACAATTTTTATATAGAATTTTAATGCTGAATTCATATTCAAAATTCTGACCAAAGTAGTATATATTTATAATTTCTAAACGACTCATCAATACGATCAAGATCAGTAGGGGAAAATAATGATAATGAAACAAGCACAAACATTGAGTAAAATGCGAAATATAAAAAAGCGTATTTTTATTTTTATAACCTCGACCTCGAAGGATATGAGTAATACTGTATGTGGGTTAAATAAGTGAAGATATTGCATTTTTGATTGACCTTATTTTCACTCGTAAAAAATAAATTGACTGATTGAAACATGTATCAGGCACATTGTTTATGGAGTGAGGTGTGTACGTGGCTAACACACTATTCAAATATATAATGATATATGTGGTTTGAATGTATGATTATTGATGTATTTTATGAAAATGAAAGATACTTTGTTTACAAGTATATCGTGGCATTGACTGAAATGTATGCTCTGTATATACAAGTAGTATAGAAAGATTATGTTTTGAATTCTGAAAACAATGTATATGAAGTGTACTCGGTGAGAACGTGGACATATATACAGGTAACGGTCTTAGTATGTGTTGATATGTGTGTGAATGTTGTATCATTACTTGTACATTTTATTGATAACAAAATAAGATAAATAATAAAGTTATATATAGGAACACTAACGTTTAGTTTAAAACGATAAGATGCCCAGAAGGCCTGTATAATCCACATGGTTGGATTGGATCAAATGTTAATAGCTTTAATTGTTGGTATCGAACAAGATATTGTTAAAGGATAGGGATCTCAAATATTTCAAATATATAACCAATAAACTAACTCACTTCATCCCTTGATGCCTAGCAATGCTATATATCTCAATGGGGGATCTCAACGATTTATAAAAATATATGTAGCCAAGAAACTACCAACCCCTAAGTCCCTATGGTATATAACGGGATATTGTTTATCTCTTTATGTCCATCAATGCTTTATATGGTTAAATTGCACTCTGTTGATTTTACTAATTTTTGATAATTATATTATAATATTCTATATATATACCCCTATATCAAAGCAACGTAACCATCTCAGATCCAATGCATTTCTCAATGCCCTAAGGAGCATACATCTGGAGTTCCATATCAGCGCTTACAGAGTACACACTAGTTTTTTCTGCACTGCCCTACTACCTAGTCATTTACAGCTGAGTCCACTCCAACACAACGGAATAAAGTATCTTGTTCAATGATACAACACAACGCTCATGACTGGACTTGAACTATTAAGATCAGGAGCTTCCATAACACAGCGTCCATGACATGGACTATTGACATCAGGAGCTTCAATATTAGCACTTTACAGAGTACACCCTAAATTTGTCTGCACTGCCCTACCACCACTCGAACACAACTGAGTAAATTATCTTGGTACAACACAACCCCGTGACTGGACTTAAACTATCGACACTTTGGGCACGTGACCCTGTGTCCTGCCACTATACCACCTTGTCCCCACCGTCTTCAAATATTAAATAATGATTCTGGTAGCTTCACGCAGTATGTACTTACCCGTGTCTGTTGGATGATCATTGGAAACGTTCACAGTGTACGATGCATTAGGACAGGAAGGATCGGGGTTAAGTCTAACAAACGTTATGTAGAGAGGCCGGCTGTCGGTCACGTGGACAACGAACACCGACGGGGAACCTTCTATTGCAGTATCCTTTTGGTCGTAGAACGCAGGACCCGGATGTGACGTATAGAATGAACTGAACACGCTCAGTTCACCACAATCTACTTCTGTCTGTGAATTGAAGCAAGCATTACGTAGCGTTCAAAGAGATATATAAATGTATGTTTGCCTTAAATTGTGCAGTTAATATAGGCATTTTACAAAGCAGATTTGACAGTAACGTTTGATATAAAATAATACAGCAATCAAGATAAACATTCCACTTAAGAAAAAACAAATGACAAAAGTTAAGAAAATGGAGAATGTGGTGGATAACAATTTATAAATTCGTATCAATTGACACAAATACGTAGGAAATCGCTCAAGGGATTTTTGTAAGGAGGCTCGCAATAATGATTAGGCAAAACAAATAATGAAGATGTTAAATCAAAACTAAAGTGTTATTTACTTTTTTCTAAAATCATATACATCAACATTCACTTTTAGTACCGTGAAATTTTGTTTTGCTTTTTTAATATACATACAGTGATGGTCTTGTTGTTGCCGTCGCCAGTGTCAATTTGAATGGTAGATCCGTCCTCTCCCGTTACAACCCCGTCCACTTCGGCTTCCTCTCCTACCTGGTTTGACGCTGAAAGAAAATAGTCCGTTAATAACCAAAAATAGGAAGAATTTGCAGCTAAGGCTGACAATTATCTGTCTCAGATTTTCACTGTAATGATAATTTCACCGTTTCGCATCAATCTGATTTATTTAAAAACATTTGTTTGCATCTTTATTGAATTCGTTTTCCCCTTTTTTCCTGAATCTTTAAATTAATTAAAATATTTCTAAACCATGGCAAGGTACATACTGTAAACGTCGATTTTTTGTGAGGGAAAACATTCACTTATTACGCAAAGGCCTTTTGATCGCGAAAATTCCACGCACGCGTATAGTCTACATATCGAAATCGTGAAATTAACCTCGGCGTAAATAACCACAATTACAGTTTTTTCTTAAGAGGGTTTAAACGTGTTCGCAACAGCCAATGGATGAGAAAATGCTTCAATACGAGAGTTGTTCACGTGATACGAGAGTTGTTCACGTGGTACGAAAGTTGTTAACGTGATACGAGAGTTGTTCACGTAAAATGTAAATACATTTACCTCTACAGGCGCTTTTCTTGATTTCATAAATGATATCATCGATTTGGTTGAAATTTGTCAGAACTGAAACGTGTGTACAGGCGGGATCGCTGGCTGCATAGTTGAGTTCTACGATATTGATACGTCCAATCCCCACAGCAAAGATCCTAATGTGGTTGTCCTTGGCAGCGTCTGCTGCTTGTTTAGTAAACGAAGCAGACGATGACACACCATCCGTGACCAAAATGGCAATTTTTGTTGCATCTTTTCTTCCGCCATATATTTCTGGAAAGACATACTTGTCTGCGTGCTGTATACCCGCCCCGATGCTTGTCCCTCCACTTCTATATGCGGTATTCAAAATAGCTGACTTTAAGGATGTTTTTGTCGAATGTGTTCCTAGATAGAATTCCAGAGTAGCAAAAGAGCTGAACTTGACGAGACCAACATGTACAGTACTAGGTCCGATATTTAGGTTGTCTACGACCTCCGATAGGAAATTTAATGTTTTGTTGAAATTGGTAGACCCAACACTCCCGGACTCGTCAATGATGAAAACAACATCTATAGGTTTGTAGTCACACGAACCTGTATTAAAATATATAATAATAAATATGAGTAGGGTATGTCTCATAAATTTGTATTAGAATATATCTTAATGCATGTGAGTAGGGTACGCCACACCAACCGTTATTAGAGAAGATATTAATGTTTAATGGAAGGGTGCGTCCCACGAAAATATATCACAATAAGCAATAATGTAGGATACGTCCACTTTGAAAAAAAAACAACAAAAAAAAGTAAGATCTTCCGAGAAAAAAAAAAAAGACTGAAATCCGATTTTGGTAGATGATGATGGCTTATTGTATTTTCAATGCTACAAAAGACATACATTGAAAATTAAAAAAATTAAAATAAAAAAGTAAAATAAATTATGAAATTATTCATGAAACTACATCGTTTCGTTATCATCTTAAAAGGATCATAATTTTACTTATTCTAAAAAAAGAATCGCATATTAAAACACTTACCATCGGCAGTGCTCTCTGCTTGCTGAATCTTTGTCGTGTAAGTTAACTCGCTTTGGGCCGGCTGGAAATGATTTGTCCAAAGATATGCCTGACTTGAAAGGTCAGCGGGGGCAGGGTCAACACCTTGTAGTTTAAGGTATAGAGACGCAGCTAGGCCGGAGTACAGTGGTTTCCAGAGGTCTGTCCACTGAACAGTACGCCAATTGATGTTGAATTCAGACAATATAGCGCTGCATTCCTGGCTTATTGCAGAAGAGCTACAGTTTCTAGTGATGTTAAATTTCGCTTCATCAATCTAAAATAGATATGTGAATGGGTCTCCAAATCAATAAGGTTATGGGTGTTAAGTATTAGGTACATCAAAAAAAGATACACATCAATCTAAAATAAACAAGACATCTAGAATTATCTTGTTGTCCACGACTGAATGGAAGTTATTTCTACTTTCCCCTTCTTTACATTTTTTGGCTTATTGTTTGATAACAAGATGAACTTACACATTATCGTCAAACTATGTCATTCACACATTATGTCATTCACACATTATCACAATATTTGTTTTGAAGAATGGCGGACTGGCGATCAAAGCCTTGCATCAGTCCAAAGTTGGTCAGATGTACTGATTGGTGCCGTGAAGGCAAAGAAAACGATTGGGAAACATCACATCATATAGAACTTACAGAGCGATTGCGAGTCTAACAACAATTAAAAAGATAGGTTAAACGTAAAAATCCACCATAAATTGGCAGTGGAACTTCTCGGTATATAATAAACAAACCAATGATTTGCTGTTTCTAATCCGGCGATGTAATTCAACGCGCCAAGTGTCGGTTTACTATTGAATTACAAAAAACATTTTTTAGTTTCTTGTGGGATGGTAAGCCAGACAAAATCAAGAGAAATATAGTGTATAGTGATTATATAAATGGGGGATTACGCCTACCACATGTTTTAACTTTTTGTCATGCTTTAAAGATGTCGTGGATAAAAAAGATTATGGATCCCTCAAATCATGCAGCTTGGAAAAAAATACTTTTAGATAAATTAGAGTGTATTGGAGGGGATACAATTTTAAAATGACTAAAGATGGTTTAACAGAATTATCAAAAAAATTCAATACTTTTTGGAGGGAAGTTTTCATATCTTGGGCCTCTATACAAGAACATGTATTCCCCACAACCCCCGAAGAAATAATATCACAACCTATTTTTTTCAATAACTATATTAAAAGAGGCAGTATATTTTTTCTCTATGAACACTGGTGTAAAAAAGATATATTTTTTGTCTCTGATTTATTAGAAAACAATATATTTATGTCCTATGAAACTTTTTCTCATAAATACAGTATAAATGTAAACTTTATAGAGTACTTTGGTGTTATGAATGCCATACCAAGAAACTGGACGGACATTCTACGGAATAGTAATTGTATTGTAGATATACCTATAATTCCATATATGTTGATTAATTATTTGAATACACACGATATAGTCACTAAATATTTTATCATATTATGATCAGACCTCTTTCTGAAAAATCAATTAATAGCCAAAGAGAGTGGCAAGAAATATTAAATACTGACATCAGTGATGAAACTTGGGAATTACTTTATCTTCTAACAAGGGAGGTAACTGATGATACTAAACTTATTAACTTTCATTATAAACTAGAACACAGGATATTGTATACCAATACTAAGTTGATGAAATGTAAACTTTCAGAAACTGAAAGATGTACCTTCTGCACAATTGGAAGAGAAACTATTCTTCTATTATTTTGGGAATGTAGTGTTGTCAAAACTTTTGTTTATGGAAATTTTGGAAAACAAATGCCAAATAACTTTACCTAGACATCCAATGACCTTTCGTCTTGGTGTAACAGACATAGAACATAATTATTAGATAAACTTTGTATTGCTGCTTATGAGATACTATATATATTTGTGTAAACTGAAAAACACAACTCCAATATTTTCAGAAAGCAAACAATACATCAACCATTACAACAAAATAGAAGATATATACATATCATCATAAAAAACCAGAAAAGGTAAACTATAAATGGATATTTATTAATCAACATTTAAGTTAACAAGTTAACTGGTTGGTAAATTACACAATTTTTGTCTATTGTTAAACCAATTAGTAAACTATAAAAGTTTCTGTTTATAGTTTTAGCATGTTTCGTTAGGTAACAATTAACAGATGCATGTCCATATTTTACATATGTTGTACTTGTACATGCATATTATGAATATAAAGATAAGGTCAGTAAAAGGGAAAGGGTAAAATATAAAGTTAACTAATTAGCTGGTTGGTAAATTACACAATTTTTATCTATTGCTAAACCAATGGTTTTGTAAACTACAAAATGTACACAGTTTCTGTTTAAAGATTTACCATGTTTCGTGAGGTAACAACAGCTACATGTCTTTTCTTTTTTACATGTGTAATGTAATGTACATCCATATTAGGAATATAATGAAAATTTAAATAATCTTCTTAGAAATTGTCATTGAATATTAAGTTGTAATGTGAATAATAATGTATCCAATTACATATGCGATGTATAGATGTATGTGATTATGTGGAAAAAAATTGAATAAAAAAAAAG
The DNA here is from genome assembly GCF_902652985.1 of Pecten maximus. Taxonomy (NCBI): domain Eukaryota; kingdom Metazoa; phylum Mollusca; class Bivalvia; order Pectinida; family Pectinidae; genus Pecten; species Pecten maximus. The sequence goes on along the minus strand of NC_047027.1, from coordinate 13,860,450 downwards.
TGTCGGTTCACGTTCTAGTTTTAGATTTTTAATAACTTTTTACTATGAATTTTGACGTAAGTGAGCAGATTTGACAGAAATGAAAGGAAGTATAAACCAGAAGGTTCAATATCTTCAGCCAATGATGAAATGTGCTTTTTTTAAAATTTTAATACATATTTTTCCTAGCAGAAAGTAAGTTTGATAAGATATCTCCAGTCAGTTATTTTATTCTTATCGACACAACAACACGGTTAAGGTTATTAGGACTAAAAATATTAAACCAATACGAAATCTATAAAACAAATTTAATGGTACATAATTTCAAAATGTTTTAAGACAATATATGCTGTGTTATAGAAACAAACCGTTGAAAAGTGTAGTCAATGCAATTCAGATGTATCTAACAGTTACTGGTTGATTCGATGAATTGAGACTGATCCTAATGCTTAAATAGCTAGAAATGTGTTTTAAATGCTTGGCCAATTATGAAACAGTGATATAAGATATTTAGTAACAAATGATTTAAATTAGCAAAATAAAGTTTAAAATCAGTTGGTGGAATTTATAATGCCGTTTTCGCGGTGTAAGCCGCTTTGTTTTTTTTTAACCTAGTACTTCAGTAAGCCTAGGAACCCAGCAAGATTATAAAGTAAATTGACTGAATCGTTAAAATGATTTAGTTTTATCTGATAGTGAACAGTTTTTTTTAGAAATTATTATATGATTGTTTTCTTGATTAGGGGAAGTTCAAGATAAATCATTTAAAAATTATTGACAATTATACTGTTCATGACTCAATGTTTAAACCGAGGTTCGTAGAATGCTTTTTGCTTCATTCAGGTTTAATGTGATGTATTTTTCTGTCTAGTCTATAACAGCGAGGGATTAAGATAAAAGGAAACCTTACCTGCCATATTCCGCCATAGTATCCGTTTCGGTAGGTAGTGTTGACGCCTCCGTCATCTGACTGAACAATGGCTAAGCGTCTGATAAACAGTCGGTCATCTGAGTATATGCAACTACTCCGTATACGATCAGTTACTGCCTGAACAACAGCTGACCCAAAGGTTCGCTCCTGTATGGTCAAATCGGACTGACCATTGCAAAACGACTGCAACAGCACTGTTTGAAATTATAAAATGATATGTTTAATTCCAGAATGGAAAATTGTTTAAAAAACTCAGTGATTTGAACCTAAACTAAAATAAACAAGAATTGAACATAGATAAACACCTGATCTCCGCCACAAGTGGTATCGTAAAAGGTGTTTTCGTTAAAACGGCAACATTGCGAAGTGTGACAGGCACTGCTCTAAATAAAATTAAGTAAAGCATTAAATGATCTGATATTCACTCATTGGAAGAATAACGTATACATTTCCCCCCTAAAACTGGTTAAAAAAAGAAACATGACATTGAATACAAGTTTCGTGATAAATTTGTAACACAGAGGTAAGCTAAATGTAAATTGATGCATGCATTGAAAAATACATATATATTAAAACATCAAAAACAACAGAATAGCGAATTAGCATTATCAGAACTTCCTTAGCTGGCATCAGCTGAAAACAAACCAATATTGTTGATTACCTGTAACAAGAAACTTCGCGAGGCCAGATGTCTTCATTGTGATATCAGACGCGAGGGCGTCTCAAGTTGAAGTCTTTGCCGTATTCGACTATCTTTGCCAACAGGCGAACTCCCACTGACGATTTTTACAAGTTATCGGTTTTTATACGGAATGCATCCATGACTACAGTTAAGCTGTTCTAAACATCCTGATTTTCTGCAAACGAGAACTGAATCAGGTTAGTTAACTTAACGTTTTACTATATTTGTCCTGAATGTGATATAACTGAAATATTTTGCGCACTAATTTGAATTTTTGTTCTTCAAAATATCTACGCAAATGGTTTTACAGGTAATTTTGTTAATAAAGAAAACAATACAATGAAGACACGAATTAATGTATCTTATCTAACTAACCAAACATCTAAAACCTAATAACGAATCACACAATCGTACGCAAAATTTTTATGGAAGCATTTAGCCAATCAGACTCTCTGAAGGGTGCTTTACATGATAATTCATATACTGGTGACTAACTCTAAAACGATATAGCAAACACGGACTGATTGTTTGTGCAGGCGCTTATCTGAAATGTTATAAATATGACATTCGTGTTTATCCAGTACCGTGGTTTTGTATTATTTACTGTAAAAATAATCATTCAAGAATATTCTAACATGGAACACGTTAAAATGTTGAACTCCATCCATTTTGTCACGATCTTGCAATTTTGGTTTAGTTTTTCTACAGATTAATATACCAAATATACGATTGAAATGATGTTTTTAATCTGACTATAAAACATTTTCAACTATTGATATTCCAATTTTGACAATGCTAAATAAGGAACAATACTTCCATGAAATTATCGAAATTTTTAGCTCAGTAGCCGAACTGGTGAAGTTTTTAAATGTTTTTAAGAAAGAGGCAATCTTGGACTTGGAACTGCTAGAGTAATAAATGAGACTCGGACAACCCGTCTCAGGATAATGTTGGCAAGTTTTATATCAATCTCATATACAGAATTTGAGAAACCTGACATAGTAATTGTTAAAGTAAACCATGATTGCGCAATGACGAGGCCAACAATTAACAAATTTCTCCGCTCCATTTCCGTAATGTCTTCACCAATGTTCAGCTAAATGGTAACAGTTGAACTTCAGAAGACGTTTGATGCACGATTTTTTAAGATGGGCGAACATAACGATTTGATCAGCGCTATCGCAGGATCTTTTGCAGCAAGTCTAAAATCATTCGGGTCTGGCTCTCATAAGCCCAGTCCAATCATTCGCTTTTGAAATAGGTCAAGTGTGACCTTGACCTATGACCACCGAACTCTTATAAGGTATGTTTTTGTTTTAGGTTTTTCGGACGTGTGTCAAAGAGACACGTTTTAAGAAGACCCCCTCCCCCCCCCCCCCCCCCCCCAAAAAAGAAAGAAAACAAACAAAACTCACAGAAAAGCATGGCAACGAGAAAAAATGTGTTGCAATGGGACAGAAGATCCACTTTGGTTTCTTCATTGTGTCATACATAGGAGACATGATCAGATTATAATGTTGTGTTGTTGTAAATATAAACTTATTAATCGGGGGTAAATGAGACAGCTTGTACGAAGGCTTATTACGGACAGACTCATACACGAAATGACGGACGGACACATAACGTGATTACTTCCTACACATTTACTAAAATACAGCGTATGGTATTTTTACTTTTAATCTAAAAATATTGATTCAATTTGCATATGTCATATATCAAGCACATATCGCATCCAGTGTAAATACAAAAACAATGCTTTTTGATTTGATTAATTAAAGATATCAGCGTATGTTTGTTATTCTAGTTTTAAGCATTCAGAAATGAACACAAAATCCAGTAATAGAACAGGGGAATATTTTTTCTTTGATATAATATGTCTAAAATAAAGAAAATTGTTTTTCTAATGTTAGTTGTGAAATTTCGTTAAATTTTTATTGTGAACAATTAGTCTAATTCGTTATTTTGAATATTGTTCATAAAACAAGGGATCCCAGAGGGATCCTGGCGCCAACCATTGAATGATCTTTATAGGTTCCATGTCAGATTGATCTTCCCTCTATTTTTCCCTTCCTCTTACTAATCTGTGTAAATTGAGAAAAATCCCATGCTGTATTCCGATCGGTCTCAAAATGCAATATGCATAACTATAGACCATGGGCAACCTACACATGAAATTGCACAAAGATTCCTTCAATACTTTCCGAGAAATAGCGATAACAAGCTTCAAGGGTCAAAATCCAAGATGGCTGCCTGTCGGCCATGTTGTTTGCCGATCAGTCAAAAAATGCAATATGCATAACTAGGCACCAAGGGGAACCTACATATTAAATCTGAGATAGATCCATTAGGTACTTTCTGAGAAATAGCGATAACAAGAATTGTTTACGGATGGACAGACGGAGGGACGGAGGGACGGACGGGACGACGGACCACGGACGCACGGCGATTTGAATAGCCCACCATCTGATGAAAAATATACATAGAAAAGGCAAATAATACAAAATAATTTCTTTCACATATATCTAACGAAATACCACAATATCATAAGTTATCACAGGCTTTCCTTCAATACAATATTGTGATAAATTTTAGGTAGAGAACGGATTTACAGACACACGCTGACAGGTCGGATACTTAAGCCAGAATTTGTTTATGGCAGTGTTGGTTAAGGTTTAGTTTTATAACGTCCTGTCAACAGCTTGGGGTTTAGCTAATATCAAAAAGACCATCAATAAATAGTTACCTTTGTCACATGTCAATGCCACCTTCAAAGAAACACTTGCGCCGATGAACGATGATATTTGCACAGTGTTTATGTATTCCAATGTGCAGTAATCGATTAACTCTTTTATTCATGTTGACGTCATGTGTGTTGACTTAAACCTGTCGCGGTATATAGGATTATAAGCACAATATAATGACAAGCCTCCCGCCTAGACTATAATCTGGCACCCTTTCATAAATTCGATTAGAGACAGCGAAAAGGAAAACACATTTTAAGGATTTTATTTATTTTCAATGGAATGAAGAATATTATGAAATGATATGTATTCATGAAAACAACTAGTGATGTGGTTTCAAACACAACCGACCAATCAAACAATATACCGAAACTCTTGAATATTGAAGTTGATGAATCGTTCAGGGGATTGGTGTTTATTTTGTATCGTCTAAAGTCCTATCAACAGCTGTGGTGACTACATTTTTATTATCCTATGCATATTAAAGGGCGGTCAATCATGTGTATACGATGAATGCATGTAGTGTACGTGTACGTGGGAGGCTGTGGTATGTTCGTGTTTATTATCATAGCGTGGACTTGATGTCGACTTTATAATATTATCTCATTAAAGCATACCGCCATAAACATCCCAAAGAACAACTCATTCGATCACATTATTCTGACAACGGACCATTCGTCATTTTTGGGAAGGGACGGCTGGTTCACCCGTTGTCAGTATAATGTGAACGGATGGGGTGTTCTACTGGGTTTCCTTTGCAGTAATCTTCAGTGAGGTAGCGATATAGAGTAAGTATACAGACTATCACGAGGAGACAAACAACATTATGCAGCAGCAACAAAAAGAAACAAAAACAAAAAAACAAAAACAAAACAACAAAACACAATAACAACAAAACACACCTACCCGCATCTCTCCCACAGGGAAGACCACACTCAAATGAACTTACTTAGTTCTTGAAATGACTTTAACAATACGAAACCATACGTCTCACTCGTAAAATGCTGACCGTTCAGCGGGAGTAGCAACTTCCCATGTAATACACTAGGTTATGTACCGGTCAGAGGATAGAACCAAAAGACTTATTCACAGAGGTGACCGCTCAACTACAGGCTAATAGTGAGGCGAAGATATGTCTAGAAAGAAACAAACATATATGGTTGAGCCATGGAGGAAGCGGGTATAATTCTTATGCCGTACTGCAGAGGTCTAGCACGGGGTTGGTTTAGTACAAATACAAATACGCCAAAGCAACAGCCATGACTGCGTTCCCGATCAAACAGAATAGCATGCGTGATTCAGGTGTACACATATTAACACTCTAGAAACACGACTGGACTTCAGACAAAATCACTGTACGCACGATAATTTTGTCTGAACTTCAGTGATTATATATGTGTGATGATATTCAGAAAACTGAAGTCACGATCAGTGTGCGAGTATGGTAACGAGTCCAATATATGTTGTAGTTAACAACAAATCCACCATAACAAGCGGAGAGTTCAATTAGTATAACGGGGCGCAACAATATGGTTTGGTTTTATTTGTTTAACGTCCTATCAACAGCTAGGGGTATTTAAGGAAAGACTCCCTTGCGTGCGATATGCATGCGTGTGGCTATGGTATGTTCGTGTTAGTCTCCTTGTGATAGGCCGGAGCATTTGCCGATTTATAGTGCTACCTCACTGAAGCATACTTCCACAGACACCAAGCAGGACATCACACCCGGTCACATTATACTGCCATCGGTCAAACCTGTCGTCCCACTTCCATAATTTTGAGCGCTAAGCAGGTGTAGCAACTACCATTTGCAAGACTCTGGTATGTCTCGGCCTGGGGACATAACGCCCATATTGGTGAAACAATTTGGTTTTCAGTGAATCGCGATTTTCGCTGAATATTCGCTTCACACAAACTGTTTCCACGCAATAACAACAAATACTGTTTCACTTTCGACCTAAATGACCTTGAGATGTCAAGTGTCATAACTCCAGTAAAACATAGACATTAAATGATGGAGACTCAAGAACATGCAAGAAATAACAATTTCGTTTAAATTATGTATAATCCCGGTGTTATCACGATGATACTAGTTACGGGGGTACAAAACAGACACGAAGATACTAGTTACGGGGGTACAAAACAGACACGATGATACTAGTTACGGGGGTTCAAAACAGACACGAAAATACTAGTTACGGGGGTTCAAAACAGACACGATGATACTAGTTACGGGGATACAAAACAGACACGCTTATACTTGTTACGGGGGTTCAAAGTAGACACGAAGATGCTAGTTACGGGGGTACAAAACAGACACGAAGATACTAGTTACGGGGGTTCAAAACAGACACGAAGATACTAGTTACGGGGGCACAATACAGACACGATGATACTTGTTACGGGGGTACAAAACAGACACGTGATGCTGGTTACGGGGGTACAACACAGACACGAAGATACTAGTTACGGGGGTACAATACAGACACGATGATACTAGTTATGGGGGTACAAAACAGACACGTGATGCTGGTTACGGGGGTACAAAACAGACACGATAAAACTAGCTACGGGGGTACAAAACTGACACGATGATACTAGTTACGAGGGTACAAATCAGATACACCTATACTTGTTACGAAGGAACCAAACAGAAACGCTTATACTAGTTACGAGGGTATAAAACAGACACGAAAATACTAGTTATGGGGGTACAAAACTGACACGCTTATACTTGTTACGGAGGTACAAAACAGACAGGATAATACTAGTTACGGGGGTACAAAACAGACACGATGATACTAGTTACGGGGATACAAAACAGACACGCTTATACTTGTTACGGGGGTTCAAAGTAGACACGAAGATGCTAGTTACGGGGGTACAAAACAGACACGAAGATACTAGTTACGGGGGTTCAAAACAGACACGAAGATACTAGTTACGGGGGCACAATACAGACACGATGATACTTGTTACGGGGGTACAAAACAGACACGTGATGCTGGTTACGGGGGTACAAAACAGACACGAAGATACTAGTTACGGGGGTACAATACAGACACGATGATACTAGTTATGGGGGTACAAAACAGACACGTGATGCTGGTTACGGGGGTACAAAACAGACACGATAATACTAGCTACGGGGGTACAAAACTGACACGATGATACTAGTTACGAGGGTACAAATCAGATACACCTATACTTGTTACGAAGGAACCAAACAGAAACGCTTATACTAGTTACGAGGGTACAAAACAGACACGAAAATACTAGTTATGGGGGTACAAAACAGACACGCTTATACTTGTTACGGAGGTACAAAACAGACACGATAATACTAGTTACGGGGGTACAAAACAGACAGGATAATACTAGTTACGGGGGTACAAAACAGACACGCTTATACTACTTACGGGGGTACAAAACAGACACGCTTATACTAGTTACGAGGGTACAAAACAGACACGCTTATACTAGTTACGAGGGTACAAAACAGACACGCTTATACTAGTTAGGAGGGTACAAAACAGACACGCTTATACTAGTTAGGAGGGTACAAAACAGACACGCTTATACTAGTTAGGAGGCTACAAAACAGACACGCTTATACTAGTTACGGGGGTACAAAACAGACAGGATGATACTGGTTACGAGGGTACAAAACAGATACGCTTATACTAGTTACGAGGGTACAAAACAGACACGCTTATACTAGTTAGGAGGGTACAAAACAGACACGCTTATACTAGCTAGGAGGGTACAAAACAGACACGCTTATACTAGTTACGGGGGAACAACACAGACACGAATATACTAGTTACGAGGGTGCAAAACAGACACGCTTATACTAGTTACGGGGGTACAAAACAGACACGCTTATACTAGTTACGGGGGTACCAATAAGACAGGATGATACTAGTTACGAGGATACAAAACAGACACGATGATACTAGTTATAGGGGTACAAAACAGACACGATGATACTAGTTACGGGGGTACAAAACAGACACGCTTATACTAGTTACGAGGGTACAAAACAGACACGCTTATACTAGTTACGGGGGTACCAATAAGACAGGATGATACTGGTTACGAGGGTACAAACAGATACGCTTATACTAGTTACGGGGGTACAAAACAGACACGAAGATACTAGTTACGGGGGTACAAAACAGACACGAAAATACTAGTTACGGGGGTTCAAAACAGACACGATGATACTAGTTATGGGGGTACAAAACAGACACGATGATACTGGTTACGAGGATACAAAACAGACACGCTTATACTTGTTATGGAGTTCCAAACAACTATTGATCACGAGCCTTAGATCTGTGAATGACAAATGTATTCAAATATGATTATAATAGAAAAAAATTAAGCTTAGAATAATGATATTTTTGGAGCTCAATATTGTAATTATGAAAATTATAAAATAATGGGTACCGGACATGTAAATTAATAAAACGAGGCTAAGATGCATTGTGTCGCTCAATTCGTTGAATTTGACTAAATGTCAAACTAACGTTCATACACAGTTCGTTTTTTAGGTTTATTTGTTGATGTCAAACAATACTATAGATGAGTATGTGGTGGAGATCTCAAATGTACATTCTTCACATTACAACGATAAACAATAACCCATTGATTAGAAATATGTCGCATATGTAGCATGAACAAAACCGATACTCAACAGCCTAAAATGTCATGATATTCAGTATGTGTTGTCAGGCACTTAACTAAATAAATAAAGTAAGCTGATGAGAACGCTTTGCCTGTATACTACAATGTAAAGCCTATTCGTTTAGAGAGCATGTATGTCTTTGATTTTTTAGGATTATATATAAATTATACACGGGATAGGCATACCGGTTTCTAATAGAACAGAAATCAGTCTGCAAATGCACTCATGGAACACCAGGACGTGTCTCTAACGTTCACCTAATTAATTAGTGTCGGGTACACTGCATTCGATAGCGGAAAAAATGAGTTTTGCAGCGTTTCTGTACGTAAAGAAGATACTGTTCCTCTTGAGTGTCTTAACAGGTAAGACGTGAAATGATTTGTTCAATATTCTACCATGTTTGCTATGTAACGCCAGTTTTGATTGGTTTAAAACCATGTATTATTTTCCAATAGCCCACGCTCGTGCCCATAATACACGGTCGTGAGTCACGGCTGTTACAATTTTAAATATCTAATATTCACCCGTTTCATCAAATGTTACTATAGCCGAGTGGGTTAATGGGTTAGTCTTTCAATATATTTTTTATCACGACGCTAGTTCGAATCCTTCGGAGGCCACCCCTTTTTTCCCCTTTTTTTATCTTTTTTTTTTAAATTTTCAAAATCAATGCCATATGAAAGATGCTCTTGATCGTAGTACTGTATTGCCTGTATATTTCATCAACAAATAATGCAATTCTCAAGGAATAAATTACAAGGTTTTCTCGGGGTTTCTTTGCTGTTTTTCTATTAGAAAGAGGTCGATCTCAGAACTAAACAGTACATGGTAGAATAGAAATAATCAACTTTGACTCGTGTATTGTTGCAGGATATACAACTCGGACTCGGATATTTTGCAATTTTAATTAACAACTCAGGCCTGCAGCTTTCGTTATTAATTTATTTGCAAAATATCCTCGTCCTCGTTGCATATCCTGCAATAATACACGAACCATCGTTAATTATTTCTTAAATAACATGAATTCGTTGATCAAGTGGTTCTCACACCCTTTACCGTAGTTTTAGTATGACCTTGCCTGTCATGCTGATAGTCGATGTACAACACAAGCATTCTATCCTTATGATTAATTGTTTAAAGGAGTTGAAATCTTTAAATGTTTTTTTGTCAACCGCCGCAACTTTTTGTATAAGATCAATATACAATGTATTTCAAATAAGTTTAAATCAAATAAACTAAAGCCAAAATTGACCTAAATCAAATATATGAAAATTGTAGCTGGACCGTTAAAAAGGTACAAAAACAATCAAGCATTGCATATTATCATGTACCAAATGCTTCATTCTTTTACAATCGACACTGTTGTATTGAAAAGGTTTACTCTGTAATTGTAGAACATGGCAGTAAAGGAGACACCAACCAAATGACAGTCTATATGCTGGGGTGTTTGAAAAATCGACATACCACAAATGAAGTTACATTTGATGTTGTTATTCTTAATTCGAACAGTGATAGTGTTCATGCCTCTATTTCATCCCACGATGGACAATCAAGAAACTTTTCAGTTCAAAGTGGAGGTGTCCATACTGAGACTTTCACAAGTGATGTCGAAGTCGTTGGTTCTAATCTAAGCCGAAAGGGGATCAAACTTACCTGTGATCAACAGTTGTTGGTGTTTGGAATTAGTCAGCATGTGAATGGTATAGAAGGCTTTCTTTCTCTTCCAACCCATTACCAAGGCAACCACTACTTTGTCATCACTGGGAAATATTATTCTGAATTCCTTGTTGTCGGTATATATCAAAATACATGTGTGCATGTTATTCTAAGGTCAAACAATACAGAAATTAAGTACAACGGTATCACATATGCAAATGGAAGTACTATAACAGAGGTTTTAAATGAATACAGTACAATGCAAGTATACACGGAGAGTGATTTTACTGGAACAGAGATACGGTCTTCTAGAACTGTGAGTGTATTTAATGGGAACAAACGCATTGGTCAGGCATATAAAAGAAACCACGCGGCCGAACAGTTACCTCCAATTGATAACTGGGGTAACGTCTACGTTACTGCAGCTCCACAAGGTTTTACATATGAATGTAAAATTATGTCGGGTTTTCCAAATACTTTTGTGAATTACACGTGTTCAACTAACGTAACGGAACATGTTGATTTACCAGAGGCTGGCTCTTTCAAAACATTGACATTTGGCAATTCAACCTGTTTCCTGATTTCAAACAAACCAATACTCGTAAATATAATCGTAGCAAATGATAATCAACGCCCATGTTTGATCACGATGCCGGCCCTTGAGGAAATTGAAGGAGAACCGATGGTATATGTACCAGCTGCAATGGAGAATGCTCAATTAGTTATCGTAACGAATGTACGAATTACGGTAAAATCTGCAAATGAAACCATATCGGAATACGTCGAGTGTCCCAGTCACATCAATACATGCATAATACTGGTGGAAAACTTGAACAGAAATCAGATTTACAAGATTACCCCTATGAGGCAACCTTTTGTGGTTTCAGTCTATATTCATGGAATTAATATGAAAGGTAGAGGAATAGGATATCCCATTTTACAACGTACAAATAAGGTAAGTATTGATAAACAAAGTAACGAAACGTTTCGGTTTTTAATGGTCTTTTTCTTCGATTTCTGTGACGTGCAGCAATAAGCATACGTTTTCATGACCGACATTTCTGTATATAAATGAAAATATAGACCTTCCGATACAGTTTAGGAGTTAAATATTTAGATTGAAGATGAAAAGTGAAAGATTACGCGTAAAGATACACAACAACCAAAAACATAATTATGTTCTAGCCTTCATGGCGGATTGTACAACCCTTTTTCGTTATAGTACCTGTGATCTATAATCCGGAACATTGACCACCAAATTGTACCCAGGTGTAGACTGTGACATTGTGGTGTTATATTTGTCCGGATTTTAACGTTATCTTGTTCGCAACCTGTTTAATGTAAAAAGTGGTCCAGTGAATTCCACGCTGGCCGTTGACCACCAATATCCAATCAGGTGTAGGACTTAACATAATCCTGTTATTGTGTGAATATGCAGTTTATCTGTTCAAAGGCTTAGTAATATACAATGTACCTACTCGGTTCGGTTTAGTATTGTTTAACGTTATATTAACAGGTAAGGAATTATGACATTAATTTATTCCAAAACTGTAAAATGTCTTTTTTGTTATGACTTATGACGTTGATCTTTGACCCTTTATCCAATAACCAGAATATAACACAATATGCCGAGACATGTCACTGATTCAGTACGGGACGAGGGATGACGGCAGTTGGTTTTGTATTATTAAATAAGTACAGCCACTCCGTTTTCGAGATGCATGTGTGTGTTTAGGACGCTGTTGTATGTTCGTGTTACTCTCCGGCATTGACTAATATATGTAAAAGAAGTCCATGCTGTTTAACCGTCGCCTACGTTCTAAAAAATTCAGTCAATTTGACCATTTCTGGCCCCGCCCATCAGCCCCTGAGGCCAGTAAGCGCCAACCCTTGCATACATCAAATTGTCACCCATTATAGTTTAACCATGTTTGAACTAATGCAAATTAAATTCAACAGTTGATGATCAAAGATTGTGATTTACTATAGGAAAGTTAACATTTTTCACGGGTAAACACGAGAGGTTATGCAATTCACAATTTTGATAAAGTCCCTTAAGACCCTCCCACCCATGAAGAGTATTTGATTTCAACTTCTTTGGGTCTTGAAAAGAATATTTTGAAATTTCAGTTAATTTGAACCAATTTTACATGGTCCCTCAGCCCACTTGCGGATGAGGACCTTAATTACAATGCACACTTATGACTGACATTTGGCCATTGGAGTTTTCTGCAAAATTTCATGAAAATTAGTTCCAGGGGTTCTGAAAAGAAGTCGAAAATGTGAACTGTTTATAGATGTAGGCGATAGACAAAAGGGGATTAGATTAGGTCACTTGATACTGACCTTATATAATAGGACATAAGACTGTTAACTACTTTAAACATCGATAATCATTTAATTTGACAGATGTGCTTCATGTTTTTCAGAAGCAGCAAACGACAACTGAAAATGCAGACGTCAAGTGTGGAGAAAGTACAGTATTACCCGGTAGCTCCACTGAGGGTAGGTAATGTGTCAAAATTGATAATCATCCGGTAATAGTGTTACTGGGTACGCGTATTTGAAAACTGTATTAAAGCGATAAGAACCGATTTGAAGATAAAATTCGCGATTAAAATCGGCAATAAGGACCAATTTGAAAATTGTCTTTTCAATTATTTCCACAACCGAAATCCGTGGACGAGCAGGGAAATAATATGCCTGTACTTATAATCCGGTTTGCTATTGATCGACAAAAAAATATCTTCTGCACACTTTGCAACACTTCGTATCCTAAATATTTCCTCGCCACAACTTTGGACTGGTGAGTTAAAAGAGAAAATTGTCGAGAAGAAGCTTTTTCGACAGTTTTGTCAACTTCTTTTCGAGTAAACACATTGGACATACATATATCCCATCATGCAATGCTATTTGATGTAAAGCTTTGATGATTGGTGATATCAAACAGACTCGTGAAATCTGTTAAATGTTACATTTACAAAACTCTTATATGCGATTACAAGTGTTTAACAGACGTTAAACAAACTTAACTAGACTGATTGATACAATATCTGCATCGCTTATATTTTATTTTAAATATCACTATACCATAAAATGTAATGCTATCGTAATCAGCTAAAATTTCTTATTGTTCGAATTGTACCACTTCGCATTTAAGTTTCAGTTTAATGTTGTTTTTGTTTCGTTTTGTTGTGAGCATCCTTCTTATCTGGCTTTGTTTTGACCGTAATGTCTCCAATCATCGATGGGCCGTCAAATTCAATACCATCATTTTTGCTTTGTTTTGTTACTCTATCTGACAGTGTGAAACCCCTTCAAGAATCCATTAAATGAAGGTATTGGTTTTTCAGGTCCTCCCCCGCCACTGGTACTGAATACATCGTGCCAATGTTGTAGCTTTAAGAACTACACTGTAAATCTGGAAGAGACGTTGAAGCTGCTGAAGGACGAGTTGTACGTCCATCCGAAAAAGACAACTTTGTACCTCCGCTCTCTCATCTCCGCTCCAGACCATAGGGTAGCCTCAAAGGTCATGGGTTACACGTGTGGATGTGTTCTTGGAATTTTTGGAATTTGTTTGGTAATCTTAGACATCGGAAGTCTCCTGGCGATGTGGGAAAACATAAAAGGGAATATTTGTAATCATTAACTTGGTAGATACAGATATAAATATTTTTTATGACTAGAAAATAACATTTGCTGTAATTTGACTTGTAGCATAATGTAAGACGTAATACATGTACTTAATTTTAATCAGCCTTAATCATCAACTGAATCTAAAGATTCTTGTACTATTGTAGTATACGGTGGTATTGCTGGTTATATTGTAAATGGTGAGGATTGTCTCAGGATTATTTTAGGAACGTTAGAACTGAATACCTACTGATGGAACTTGAGAAGAAGCTTAAAATAGGTGTTCGTGAAAACCATGATTGTCCATGATCAAGGGGCGGAAATATTCATTAGCCACCAGCACGGAATAATTCCTTCCAGCAACTGTCAGACTTCCGACAGGCTAACGAAACCAAGAGTCGACACCAATTTCCAACTCAAAATACTCCTTATCAAACAAACATAATTGTACGATAGTGTCACTAAAAATCATAAAGTTATTAACGAATCCAGGAACGGAAGGACGACAGCTACGTAATAATTTCACAGATTACAAATTGACTTATCTTGCTGGCATCCGGCCGAAAAAGTGCCTTACCCTACCAGGAACAAGGGGTTTACGAGAAAGTGTTCAAGCAGCCTTCTTAAATACGCGCTCACCACACGCAGGGGAGATCGTGTTTATATAGTCATAGCATTTGATAAGTCGTTAAACGTATACAATGTAAAACTTAAACGAAATTCAAGTCCATTTGGAAGTCACATGATATTATGTGTCTCAATGGTTGAAATGAAAAAAAATATTGTTTCATTGTTTGTTGATTTTATCAAAACAGTAATTATTTAAAGATACCTACTTTATTTATGGTCTACCTTATGTACAATTTCATTTTAAATATAGTGTCAAAGGCATATGAAAAACAAATAAAAAATCGTTATGTTTCCATGTGTATCCTTTTAGCTTCCCTGCAGGTTGAATGTCAGAATTGAACCTGTTATCCCACTCTCCATGATTGTAAGAAGTTTCTAAATTTAGGATATATCTTTTCTTTTTAAATGTTTCCTCTTCCTAACATATCCTTTTTACTTGCCTTAGTTGAGGTTTTTGACAAAAAAAAAGACTTTATATACTGTCTTATGACCGCAACATATCAGAGTCTATCAATGGTACTTGCTACTCATTTTTGGAGTGAAAAAACTGGTTTGCCCGTTGTCAGGGTAATGTGAGCGGATTGGGTTTACTATTGAGTGTTTTTGTCAGTATGTGTCGGTGAAGTAGCAAAATGAAGTCGGCATCAACCTTCCAATACAAACACAGACTCGCCTCATGCATGTAGCAGACACGGGAAGCCACCCTTAAATGGCCTTAGCTGTTGATAGGACAATATAAACAATACCAAATCAAACATTGTATCATTTCAGTTCTTAATCCCTTAGAGACAACAAGCGTGTTAAAATCGCTAATAACGATACCGGACATTTACATTAAGTGGCACTTTAAAGCACCTCTTGAATTTTGGCATACCATTAATAGTTTATGCCAAATACCATTCAACAAACAAACACAGTTTGATAATTTACCTTTGTTATGGTTCCCCCGAACACTGAAATTATTCTAAATGTAATATTTATTGATTAGTGCTAATGGTATGGCGATTAAATGGAGTAAATATTTCAATATTGAAGTTTAAAAAAAATACACTTCTAATTGCAGGTGGAAACGTTATGACTTTTATTGATCAATACTATTTCGTTACAATGGATCTTTTTTTTATTTTTAAACGCCCTATTAACAATTTATGCATTTTTGTAGAAATGCATTAATGACACACTGGTTGATGTTATTCTATATTGATTATGTGGCGTATAGACACATCAGAAAACATACGAGCACACTGTATATAATCTTTTGAAAAGATAACTTCATTTAATATCAATGGTATTTACTTTGATTTTGATAATAGGCTTGTGACAGTTCAATGCTGTCAAATATCTCACCAAAAACTGACCATTCTTCAACGTTTCAAGATTATTTTGAATTACCGCTCGTTGATCAAAGGTATTCCTGGGGGCAATACCGGACAGAGGGAGCGGTTAAACGGGGCCTTGTTTAAAATTGGATCACTTATAAAAACAGTCTGGTTTATGTTATCCTGAAATGACGGGCTGTCCATCAGTCCGCTCAAAAACCGCAAATCAACATTTAAAGGTATTATGGCATCTGCCAGATAACACAATGTACACTTCGCCCCTATTGCATGATCGTAATGTTTTGGGATCTTCCTTCTAAATGTTTGTTTTTCTTCCTAACGTCTCCCTTGACTTTGTAAATAAATACAAATGGTATTTACTACTCCTGCTAAATGCTAAGCATATTAGTAATGTCAGTCTTAGGGGTTCCATGGCCATATTTCCTAATAGTGATTAAATATAATTCCTTCAGGTCGGCCTACACTGTCAACAACCACACGTCTATTCTCCATATTGCCATTCTGTGTTATAGGTGATATCATTACGCGAACATTCTTCACTGGTAAAAGGATCATCTATTGATCCCAGAATATTTACATTAAATTGTTGTATAAAAGTCTTGTTTTTATCTACTTTGTGTCAATATTGTTTGAAACTTGTGTCCCATATACGGAACCGTATGATTCAGCGCAGTAATAATAATACCACAAATAAATAGACAGAGCTGCATATCTAATATGTGATTGGTGAGTATTGCATGCGACGCACGGGGGCTGGTCCTCCCGCTTCAATAAGTAGGGATGCGTTATATATGTATGGCCTATTCTGAGACGGACAAGGACAACCTCGTCCGAGCGATTGTCTCTGCAGGAAGGAGATCATTCACATATTTTACATATTGAATCCATTCATTTTGTCACTGTGATTATAAAACAAGAATGGAAATGGAAATACTTGTATAAAAATATTTGTTATATTTTATTTGTTTCATTTTGATCCAAAATATCACTGAGACCATGGCTCATGTTCAGGGGTCCTTAACGTTTTCAACCAAACGTCCTTTACCTTTAACCCAGTGGCATTATTATCTTTTAGACAGACTCCCTGACCAACTGACCTTGTCCTTCACACAATGACCTAAACATTTAGCTCTTTGATTCTTATGAAGTCTGCTTTATAATGCTAACAACATGTTCATCACTGTAAGATAAACAATATGATCGTGACTTTTGACCCAGTGACCTAAGCCTTTAGTCAGATGGATGCGTTTTTAATTGACCAAATTTACTTAATAATGTCATAATAAAATCAGAAATGACGTTAGACCTAGGATCATATTCAGGGATCCATGTTGTCCTCGACCTTTTCAACCAGACTTCCTTTACCTTTAACCCAGTTACATTGATCTCTTTTAGACAATTGACCCCCCCCCCCCTCCCCCTATTATTTAATTCCGACCGGTTTTGCTTCATAATCTCAATTTTTATCATCGATAACAAAAAAAAGACCTTTGCCCCTGACCCACTGACCTTGACCTCTACACAATAACTTTAAATCGTTTGACTCCTTAATTCGTATCAAGTTTTCTTTAATCATGTCTAGCAACATGTTCATCAATGAACGATATAAAATATTATCCTGACGTTTGACCCAGTGATCTTAGCCTT
The DNA here is from genome assembly GCF_902652985.1 of Pecten maximus. NCBI lineage: Eukaryota > Metazoa > Mollusca > Bivalvia > Pectinida > Pectinidae > Pecten > Pecten maximus. The sequence goes on along the minus strand of NC_047027.1, from coordinate 13,842,518 downwards.
TGGTCAGATGAATCCGTTTTTTTATTGACCTATTTTGCTTAATCATGACATAAAAAAATCATAAATGACCTTAGAGTTTTGGACCTATAACATTGACCTTTGGACATTTTAACTAAACGTGAATTCAGACTCAAGACGAAATGGGTACATATAGAACAAAGGGAAACCTACTCGTTAAGTTTAAGCAATATCCGTCGAATACATTTCAAGAAATATTGTCAATAAACTTCAATTGTCAAAATCTAAGATGGCCGCCTGTGGGCCGTTTCGTTCTTTCAATTATAATCAATATGAAATAAGTGCAACAAAGGAAACTATTGGCGAAGTTCCAGAAAAATGCCCCCGTATTTTTTCCCAGAGATAACAAAGGAATGCAAATATATATGTGACACCGTGTAAGACAAATAAGGAAAACATCGTATCGATGACTGTCTCTGCAGCTAAGGGACCATTCACCGATTGTTACTTTAATGTACTAGTAAGTTGTTGTCTACATATTTGCTCCATTTACTTTGTCACTGTGATATTAGGAATTTAGCAAAACGGTTTGAATTCGGAAAAAAATGAAGTTTACAATCGGTTGGTGGAAGTGGCATGTCCAGGATCTCCGCGAAATATAGCATGGCAACATGAGGTTGGTAGGATGTAAGATATTCGTTTTGCATCATACCTTTGTCGAAATTTCTGTGCTGGGCACTTATTTTTTTATTGGTGGGACGGAGGTGATAAAGTGCGCAGATTTCGGAGTTATGGATAGAGATTACTGCCGCTGTGTTTTTAATGAAATTTTAAATGAGAGATCTAACAACCGTTGTTTTATAATTTATGTATTTGGGTAACGAATAAAGAAAGAAAACAAGTGTGAGTGAGACTGAAAATGATACCAGCCACAAATAGAAAACGCAAATACGGTAACTCACGAGACTAAAAATGATGTGCATTCGTCAGAATTATAACTGAATGTAAAATGGTCATACGACGTGTGTAACGTCATGGCTAGAGTACTAAGGATGATTGAATCTTGACCAACATCCACGTGCACCTCAAATGAGGTAGGAGACTCACTGAAATGAGGTAAACTTTAAAAAACCCACTTGTGTGTGTCAGTATTCTTACAGAATGTAAACAGATCAATAGGCGCTTGATAGACCTTGGCCAGAGTACTTAGGTAGCAATGTTCAGTAAAAAACGTTATCAAATCCTTAAGACACGTGTTTGAGATATGTAAACATAGCCAATTTAACCTGCACATTGCCAATACAAAAGTATATATATTTGTAATCTGAACATTTGCAATTGATTTACAGTTTTGAAGAGTAGTTTTTGTTTTGTTTTCCAGACCTGTGTAAACCATGGTTACCACCAACTAAATCATAATATGACCCAAAATGACACTGTTATATACATATGGAATTTAACAGACAGAATTAACTGACAGAGCTATAAACAAACAAATAGTATATATATTAAATATTTTAAATACTGAGTAAAATTGAAAACAAAAAAATCGGTATTATCAGTATGTACGATTGGTATCACCAATTTGCACAGTGAGCGTCCATTTGATTGAGAAAAGTCTCAGTTTCGCAAGTAATATTTTTTGATTGCCTGCCTATAACAATGATACTTAACACGAACATACCGCAGCATCCGAAAACACGTACGCATTCACCACACGTTTGGCAGTCGAACGCACGGTAAACCGTCCTTAAATGACCCTAACTGTTGACAGAAAGTTAAACAATAATAAACCAAATCTGTCGATATTAGCAGTAATCAAGTCCCTTAGCATTAGATAGTGCGCGAATCGATTCCCTGAGGATTGATCGGTCTGGAACGATACCGCACTTCGCATGCTCGATGGTCCAGAGCCAGTACAAACCATGCTTTTGGTCAACTAAACATGAGTGTTAAATAGCTTCATCCAATATTAATTTTATTTGACTTCATATTGGTCAAATTACACCAATACTTAAAGTGTTTTAGACAATTTGTTCTTGCCATGATCCGTTAACACATACTGAAGCTCTCATGGACATATGTTGTGGTAATGAAATGGCTAGATTGACAATTCTGTGATATGACAGTAGAAGTTATTTCCCTTGGTACGACTTTCCGGATATTGTTTTGTCTGTTTTTAGAGTATTTAGAGGATAATGAAAAAAATGGAAGATTACAGCTCACACAGCCAACGGGGTTTCCCCCAATACAAAGATGCTAGAGAGGATGCTAATGTAGCATACTATAGATACTTGCTCTTGTACTGGTAGTTAACCAATTAATGTGCATGAATCATACATATACATGCTATTATATTAAGAAAATGCTGCCATATTATTTCATTAGGAAAATGTTTAGGAATTACTCTTTAGTAATCGTTAATGGGTGTAGAACTAGCATAATACACAATTTAAAACAATTTATCTATTAAGTCGTGGTTAGATTATCAATGGTAATTGTTTGCCAATGTTTGACATTGCTTGTGAAACAACTCGTTCAATGAGAACAATATGGAACGTCAGGTACTTTAATGTCGTCTGGACATGTATCTATTTAACACTCAAAGAAGTGAATTCAGGGTGAGCGACTAACGCTCATTGGGCCTCTTATTAAACTCGGTAAAGTTAGATTTAATTTTCTTTATTTCGATCAATATTGACTACAATTAGCTTCTATTGTCAAGTCATATATACATTTGTATTTGCAGAATGTCGTTTAAAATGGCCAAGAATGTGAACCATACAAGCCGGCTGTTCCATTCAGAAGAGACAATGATATCATGTTGTTGGTTTTGGTTTTATTTGTTTGATGTCCTATCAACAGCTACGGTCGTTTAAAGACGACCTTCCGTGCGTGCGCTGTGCATGTATATAGTATGCATGTGTGTTTTGGTAGGCCCTCGTGCCTCACTGAAGCATACTGCCGACGACTCCAAGCAGGATACCCCATCCGATCACATTATATTGTCAACGGGCAAAGAAGTTATCCGACTCTTTAAATGCTTAGCGATAAGCAAGCGTAGCGACTATCATTGTTAAAGGCCCTGGTATGTCCTGCCAGGGGACAGAATATAATTTCCTCATTGGGGCGAACGCTTAACTAAACGCAAAACGTGAGGCACTACCAAGGAAGACATGAGGAAGAGGAAAGTAAATGTAAAAGTAAAAAGTAAATCCCAAATTCAGTCACCTCTTACAATCATGCGATGGGGCAGCAGGTACATGTATTACGGCCAATATCTTGGCGGGATTGTCAGGACAAGAATAATGTAGAATAGGCGACAGACACCAATATACCGCAGCCGCAAACAACACACAGATGGACTCATCATGGTTGTCTGCATCTCGCACCTGAGAAGCCGTAAATGAAGCCTCTCTTTCCATAAACGTAAACATGGCTAATGATGTGTCAGACAAACCGTTTTGAAAACACTTACTACATGCCATACGTACACAGAATGACCATGGCTGTTGATAGGACGTTATACATGTATATACTATAAACCCAGAACGATAAAACATAACCTTATGCTATAGGAAGCATATTTATTCATATTTATCAAATGGGAAACCTAATTAAAAAAATAATCCAGTTTGCAAAATATTTTCATAGTTAGACGGATGTTTATTAGCAGTACCATCAGCAGCATTATTGATTTTATGGGGTGTACCAGAATCAGTCATGCGGTTTATGGTGATATGAATGTCATCCATACATCATATCACAATATTGTTTTTGCAGTAGGACATCTATACAAAACGCTTCGGACTTTGAATGGGGAATATGAACGCATTTCAGTGACCTTTAGTCCTATAATGGTAAGCAGTGGGGGATCGTGGAGATACATGGCTTTTTTCAAAATTGTTTTTTCCCTTTAATTGGTAATCAAAATGCCATCTGGTTTCCAAATCCTACAAGAAGACATTTACGAAAAAACCCAGATTATTCAATAAGTCGTTTCTTACGAAATACAGTGAAACACGGCTGGATCATTCTCTCCTTGCACCTGTACGGATTCCAAATGTGTTGATCTGAATACTTACATAATAATTATAATGTCAAGAATTACGGAAGTTAGGCGACTTAATCGTCGTTGTCAGTATAATGTTACAAGAAGGGGTTTGTTGCTCATTATCTACGGCAGTATGCTTCAGTGAGGTAGCACTATAATGACGGCATCGGTTCTGCGATATCGTAAGGATACAAACACAAATATACCTCCCGAAACACACCTCGAAAGAACCATGGTGTCGCTTATGTTCTAAAATAATCAAACCAAGTAATGGACGAACTGTCTGTCGGGAAGCTAAAAAGACCCCAAAGATTCCTATTGAAACAATGATTGCAGATGAAGACGACAGTGGGACCTGGGATAGGTGTCGAATGTAAGATATATATTACACAGCAATAAATAAAAACAAACCCAGAGTACAACACTACCCACAACGATTTAATCTTCAAGCATTTCACTTTCAATAAACATTCAGATGAATTATAGCTTTACAATGTTAAACGCCAACCCAATAGCTTAAGTCATTTAAGAACGGCTTTTACTTCCGAGATCATACATGTGGTGACTGTGTGGTTTGGAGTCTGCGGTATGTTCGTGTTTGTCTCGATTCCGACTTTATAATTCTACCTTACTAAAGCTTACAGTCAGACACCCAGATGGAAGTGGAGCAGAAACGTCCATTCGTTAGAGACTCTGGCGTGTCTCGGCATAAGGGCAGAATCTAAAGCCAAAGGACGAACAATTAACTAAAGGCCGAAGGTGAAACAGTGCCAAGGAAGACATAGTAAGAAGAAAGTGGTTAAGAAATAAAAGATGAGAATGGGGGAAAGTTATAATAATTACTTCCATTTCCTGTTCTTTATTTCCAGCGCAACGAAGATTTAAAGGCTTATGTTAAGAAGTTCCAACGGTATTGCCTTGCTAATTATACACAAACACGAACACACGGGCCCATTCATGTATCTCATATCTCTAACAATGGGAAGGACGTCCTTAAATGCTGATAGCTGTTTCGAATACACTAAATATCACTGTATAACGTGTTCGTAATAATGTAAACAAACTAAACAGCTACAACCTAACTATTCGTTAGCAGCGAACAAATCACAATCCTCATAGCATTCCAGTGTCATCAGGCACGTATCGTATTGATAATGCCTACCAATGAAAATGTATGTTTCATTTACTAGCGCTCTGCCATCTACAAAGCAACATATTTCACTATAAAAGGTAATAGACAGCTTGTGGATGGTTTTGTGCATCATATCATTCCATTTCATATAATTAACAATACAATACTCTGTAAATCGTTCAGCTGTTAAACGGTTTCAACAAAGCAGTCCTTTGTTTAACAAGTGTTAATGCGACAGCATTTATAAGCAAATTATTAGCAGTTACAAGATATACTTAAGATTTACTGAGGAAATGGGTTCCATGGTGTTTTATTACATACTGTTTCTCTTGGCTGCATCTGAAGGTAAGACAAAAATCTTTAATCACTTGTCATTATTGTTCTATCATTGTTTAAACCGACAATTGAAGCCATACATGAGGGTCATACAACATGAAATCAATCAATCAGGCCCCAGTTTTTCAAAAGGTGTTTAGCTTAATCACTTGAGAGGTGAACAACTCATTTTTCCTTTACTTAAAAACTTCTGTAGGGATATTCTTCAAAATAAGCGGGTATGAAGAGACTGAAGAGTGCTATAGTTTCAGAAAATGTTGTCAGATAAGTTTTACTAGAAATCATTTAATCAGGATTTTAATATTGTTATTAAACTATGATTAGACTTATCACCTTTTGAACAACTGGGCCTGATGGTCCCGTTGTTTTACAGAGCATCTTCAGATGCCTTGAGCTGTGATGTGGAGGTAAAGTTCTCCATGTCCTTATTTGATTCCTGGATGTTTAACACCAGTGTAAATCGTATCTAAAGAGTTAAATTTAAAGTTGAGGTAATTATTAATGCAATATTTTTAAACATTCCTCCTTAGGAAGTGTACTCTAAAGAATTATTTTTCTTTCTGTCGAACACACTTCAATACATTTTTCATCATCATTATGCAGACCAGATCAACGATCTTTTTAATATCCCTTAATTGTCCAGTAGTTAATCTAGGTATTGTTTGTGTCCATTTGACAGTGAGTACAGCAAACCTTTATGTGTTTGATGAATATCTGAATCTACATCGCCTTTGTGTTTATGTCAAATAATTATTCGCTTTTATTCCTTTGATGATGGAACAATATTTGTTAGCATTTTTGAAGTTATTCTTATTCGACAAATATTCTGTATATATGGTTTAACTTACGATTAACTTTTATCTTAAGTTATGTATGTACGCTGTTTTCTTCAATTATCAATGGGTCGCAAATCAATACATACGAGGGATGATTGATATGTTGTGAGCGTCGTATTGAGGAAAGTACTCATATGCTACAGTAAAAAGGTGGGTGGCGGAATTTAAGCGCGGCCGACAGAGCCTTGCGGATGACCCCCCCCCCCCCCCCGCCCCAATCCTGGAAGACCTTGGAAGGTAATGACCTCGGTTTTTCTGGGATACAGATGGTATTCTGCTGATAGATTATCTCTAGAAGGGACAAACAATCAATGGCACATAGAAAGCTTCACTTATGAGGCAGTTACGGGAAAATTGTAAACTTACTTAGGAAAACTTCCTAAAAGTTTGCTATTCCATCAGAAAAATGCCCCTGTTCATACGTCTGTCATTGCCATGGCTACCATTCAGGGGTGTGACTTTAAATTGATTGAACATCCGCCTTATTCACCTCGATCCATTAGACTTTTATCTATTTCCAAACCTGAAAACAGCTATTTTGGGCATCAACCTTCAGTCCGATGATGACGTCATACATGCAGTGGATGACTTTCTGAGCTGCCAAGAAAAGGAGTTTTATAAAAGTGGCATGGACACCGCTGGCAAAAGTGTATAGATGCTGAAGGGGATAAAGTTGAAAAATAATACAATATGTCCGGCAAAATTCAAATCTTCCATTATTATGCTCACACCATATCAATCAGCCCTCGTATCAGTTCAGATTTGTTATGTAGTGTTTCATAAAATTAAAAAAAAATGAATATTTTATTCTTGATTTGTAGTGCATTGCAGCAATGGAGACGCCAATCAAACGTTAATGCATATGCTGGGATTTTTGAAAAATAAAGTTAATTCAAATCATCTTGGATGTGATGTCATTATTCTTAATCCAAACAATGACAATGCTTCTATCAACATTTCATCCCAAGATGGACAATTGAGGAACGTGATACTTCAAAGCCTTTATGCCCATACTGAGACCTTCAATCAAGACTTCGAAGTAGATGGTTCAGGTTTAAGCCGGAAAGGAATCAAAGTTACCTCTGATCGTCAGTTGTTCGTGTATGGAATCAGTCGTCATACATTAGGTTTTGAAGGTTTTCTTTCTCTTCCAACCCATTACCAAGGCAATCACTACTTTGTTATCACAGGAAGCTCTCAATCGGAATTCCTCATTGTTGGCATATATCCCGGTACATGCGTACATGTTCTTCTTAGAACAACCTTTACAAAAGTAACGTATAAAGGTAACTCTTATAAAAATGGAAGCACTATAACAGAAATTTTGAATGAATACAGTACAATGAAAGTATACGCGGCGGCGAGTGATTTTACCGGAACAGAGATAAGGTCTTCTAGAACTGTGAGTGTGTTTAACGGGAACAAACTTATTGGTCGTAATAATGGAAAAAACCACCTGGTCGAACAGTTACCGCCATCTGACAACTGGGGTCAGGCGTACGTAACGACAGGTCCAATAGGTTTCACATATGACTGCAAGATTATGTCAGGTTTTCCAAATACTTGTGTCAACTACACATGTTCAACTAACGTCACGGAATATCTTGATTTACCAGAAGCTGGCTCGTACAGGACATTGCAATTTAACAACAAAACCTGTTTCCTGACTTCAAACAAGCCAATACTAGTAACCATACTCATATTCAGAGATTATGATACACGCCCGTGTTTGATAACACTGCCGGCCCTCGAGGAGGTTAGATATACAATGGTTTATGTACCAGCTGCCATGGATAATGCTCAATTAATTATCGTAACGAACGAAAACATTACAGTGAACAATGCAACTGATGAAACGATTTTGACATACGTCGAGTGTCCAAGTTATATCAATACATGCATACATTATGTAAAAATACTGCGAAGAAATCAGACTTACACGATCAGATCCACGAAGCAGCATTTTGTGATTTCAGCTTATATTCATGGAACAAGATGTAAAGGAAACAATTGTGATGATAGAGGAATAGGATATCCGATTTTATACCATACCCCTAAGGTAAGTCATTCCTTTTAATGACAAATAGCAATAATGCCGATATTTCAGATAAAAGTATTATTTATATTTCGTTTCTAGTATTGTTTAACGTCCCATCAACAACATGCGAATGGTGATTTGTGTGTTTTTGGATGCTACGGTATGTAAGTGTTTGCCTCCTTAGAATAACTTTGGTTTTGTTTATAATCGTTCAACGTCCTATTAACAGTTCATGTCGTTCAAGGACGGTCTCCCGTGGGTGCAACATGCATGCGTGCGGTGAGTGCATATGTGTGTTTTGGGAGGCTGCAGTATCTTTATGTTAAGTCTCCTTCTGATAGTTCGGAACTTTTGCCGAATTTAAGTGCTACCTCACTGAAACATAAAGCAAGGATATATAATTTGGCACAGAACATATATTGCACGCCTGAAGATTTTTTTTTGCGTTTTCCTCCAAGTGGTTGGGGACCTTTCGTTTTCATTTATATCGTGATTGATACTAGAATGTATCTTTTTTAATGGGATGTGCATTTGCAAATATATACGAAAATATCATTTAACAGAATAAGCTAAATTAAAGTCCACTAGTTATTACTGATGACAGCGTTAACTTTCAGAAACCTCGCCATTTTCGTCGCCTTGTTTACATAAGCTCCATAGGGAGAGTCACTATCTCAAGCAGAAATTAAGATAAATTGACGCTTTCAAATTTTACAATTTCTGTCTTTTTAAAGATTAGTTTAGTCAGAGCATTGGGCGTAATATCAGTTAAGGATATTGCTTGTCTCCAAAAAAAAGTAGATAACTATCTTTATCAACAGCATTTCAGAAATTATTTAGGTGTGCGTTATTACGTTCCCGATCGTATTCAAACAAAATACACCCAAGTTAACAATAGTTCCCATGCGCAATTATATGCGTTTGCACATCAGTTTCCACACTCACTTTTACGACGCATTTGTACATCTAACAACGAGAGGTATTCTCTCTCGATTTAAAATGAATTTGATGGAATGTTTTCTATATACGAAATTACGTACCCACAAGGTACTGCCGAAGACGCTTTACAAGTACACCCAGCCCGATCATATTACATTGACAACGAACGAACCGATATTCTTACCCCTAATATGCCGAGGGCTCAGCAGGAGTAGTACCTACCATTTTAATGTCTCTGGTATGGCTTTACTAGGGGACAGAACCAAAAGCTTTCCTCACACAGACGAACGCTCAACTTAAGGCCAAATGTGAACCAGTTGCGAAGGAGGCAATGTGAAGAATAAAAGAGAAAAGATAAGTTCCCTAATTTAGTCGCCCCGTATTATCAATTATTAGGGGTAGCAAGTACAGTTCTCACGACCTATCTGCAGAGCAGGTGATTTAAATAGCATTGTGTGAAATAATAAACGTTGTTATAACTGCCACGTCAGTATATGGACTGGGTGAAAGTGATGAACATGGGAGGCCGTCCTTAAATGACAATAAGTTGATAGGACGTTAAACAATACAAATCCAAGCCAAGCACATCAATGAATGAAATATTTGTTTCTTCTTTTTACTATTTGTTACTATTAAACAATTGCTATTCTATCTGAGGTGTTCGCTTTGATTTTATTCAGGGGAACAGCGAACATAAAAATGTCACGTGTAGCGAGAGTTCAGGATTACCCGACAGCTCCACTGAAGGTAGGCAATTTGTCACATTCCACTGAGGAATTTTTGATTGTTATTCATATATGGATTTATATAAGCTATGTACCGTTAATAACAAGTATAGATTAAATCGAGCACATATATATTGATCCAAAAATAATTTATTTTGTTTTTACGTACGTAGGAATGAATTTGAAAAAAACACCTCTATTGATATTTCAAAAGAGCCATCTCCACTGAATGTTTTATATCCCAGAGATGAATACCGTTTTCGAATAGAGGTCGCCTATTGGTAAACATTGCCTCATGTATTGGTCTCTAGTTACTAGGTGCTACTCCTGATCGTCAGTTGGTGCGGACGACAAACATTAATATATCCAGTCTTCCAAAACAGATATACTAATTGTATACGCATGCATATCAAACACATAATTGGCCGTCCTTCAATGGCCATAGCTGTTGATAGGACATTTCACAATACACCAAAACACATTCTGCAGGTACAAAGCGTCTTACATTATCCGGTTATACTTATAGCTGACAATGTCCTGCATGTATAATATTGTTAACAGCCTATCGACGAATGTAGTTATTCAGGGGGAAAACGGTAAAAAAATGAAACTGCTTCCCCGATTGTATTGATACGTAATAGCTGTCGACATTTGGGATCTAATAGTATTTTTATCTTCTCTACGTAATGTTATTCTTCCTAATATCTCCACGAAAAACATTCGACTTTACTGTTTCAACTGTCCATGTACGTTCACTTGTCTCAAACTGTAAAACAAACAGCGCGATGTTCAACCTGAAGGTACGTGTGGTAAAGTAGAGCTAATCTTCAAGAGGTTGTCATCTCTCGTTTGCGCATTGGCAAACATATATTACCCACTGTTACATATTATGAAGGGAAGACCCTCCTTTTTATTTTTGGAAGGGAATATCCTCCTTTTCATTTTTGGAAGGGAAGACCCGCCTTTTTACTTTTGGAAGGGAAGACCCTCGTTTTTATTTCTGGAAGGGAAGACCCTCCCTTTGGTCATTTTTGTGGTTAACCTTTTACTGTCAAGCATTTATGATTTAGTGTTGCGATTTCAAAAAGACTTATTAGATATATGTACCGTTACGCCTATGACATGCTTATATTTGCTTATTTACGCGCGATTGAAATATACCATATTTTTTGGCAACCGGTTGATATCAGTAATTATTTGAGTGACCTTCAAACATTTGATTTTATTGAGTAAATCAATACAATACAAGCCTGGGATAAGGTATTTCAATAGCAATAGAAGGTATCATCTAAAGCCAAAACAGTATTTCTAGCTCAAAATCAATAAAACTAGGACACTGTACATATACAAAATATAACAGCAATTTATTTAATGAATTAAATATTATATTTGCACAAACATCCTCGATATGTTTTGTTTAGAAACATCAATTTTAATCTGACTATATCATTTCATCATGGGCGAATATTTGTAGAAACAAGCCGTTTTCAAAAAGTACATGTAATGGCCTGTAAAGTCCTATAAATATTGTATTTGCTAATCAATAGCAAATAAAGCTTATACGTTACGTCAGCGCATACAGGGGTGGTTGGCCTGATTTGATTATTTTAAAATATGCCAATATTAATTTCTAATTATTAAACGTGAAATTTGCAATGGTATCTTTTGACTATAGATATTTTGCAATTGGATTAAATAGTAATAATGAAATTGATTTAATTATTTATCAGGATAAATAATTGTATTACCTTTCCTGACCAGTGGATACCTACTTCTTAGATTTATTGACAAACACAATTTGCAACACGAACGGGAAATTTTTACATTTAGAAGGAAGGGATAACAAATCGCATTCGACTCTTTGATATACTACTTTGAGCAAAGGTCAAATCGGGAGAGAATTAACCATTTGGCTTCTACGACGTATTTGATTCAACTGTGATGCACACATTTTTCACCAACAAACGTCCCTATATACATCAATTAAATGGTCTAGTAGAGCCTGCTACCATTACAAAATATCAAATTTGATGTTGTTCTTAAATTAACTTCATACATGTATCAAATAGTGGAGTGTGCAATATTGTCCGACAGCATTCACTCCGTCGTATTGGTTATAACTTTAGAACATGCTAAATGAGTTATGCCATTGATGTGAATTACTGTACTATTTTACTCTTAAACGTCATATTAAGAGCGATGGTCATTTCAGTTATGGATAGTTTCACCTGGTTTCATTTGGTATGTGCTTTGCTCGAGTTTATGAAAATATGATCTGAAAGTGCTTTACCAAAATTGTTAATTATATAACCCTATTACCATCCTTTCTTGTGACCTAAATAGTCCTATATTGCTGTTTCAGATCCTTCCTCACCACTGGTGCAGAACAGGTCGTGCCAATGTTGTAGTTCGAGAAACTCCACTGCGAATTACACTAAAGAAGACCTGGCGGCTATGCTGACACTACTGAGGGAAAAGCTGTATGTCCATCGGAAAAAGACGAATATGTACATCCGCTCTCTCATCTCCGCTCCAGACTACAGGGTCTCGTCAAAGGTCATAGGTTACACGTGTGGATGCGTTCTTGGATTACTAGGAATATGTCTGGTACTTTTGGATATCCGAAATCTCTTAAAGATGTTCAAAAACATCCGACGGAATATTTTCTCTCGGTAACTAGGGATAGACACATTTTGTCAATAACATTTGCTGCGACCAGATCTGTATATAATAGGTCGACATGTGTTTTAATTTTGACCAATAAGGTTGTTTGAGCGACAGCTTCAAGTACTTTCTATGAATGATAATTGTGCATTTCATACAGAAATGTTCCTGCGTCAAAAAGTGAATGAAGTAGACTGTTGTAACATTAATCAAAGATAACACTGCAGCATCGGCAAAGACGCATTTTGTGGGAATTTTAAGTTGTACATAGTGACAAAAGAACTGTATTATTTGTTTTCAATCTAATGTGTATTTTTCTATTTGTTTTTACTTATAATAAATACTAGCACAAACAACTGTTTCAAGTGGGTTTATTTCTTCCTTAACATGTTATTTATCTAGTGTGTGGAAATGACCTAGTTGAAGTGATAATTCAATTCTTGGAGTGGTTCTCTGTCAATATACGGCTTACGTATCAATGCTTAACGACCATACCATTCAGGACTTAACGACCATACAAATGAGGACTTAACGACCATACAAATCAGGATATAACACCAATCAAAACCACGACTCAAACCCCATACAAATCAGGACTTAAAGACCATAAACATCTGGAATTAAAGACCATACACATCAGGACTTAACGACCATACAAATCAGGACTAGAAAACCATACAAATCAGGACTTAACGACCATACAAATCAGGACTTACCGACCATACAAATCAGGACTTATCGATCATACAAATCAGGACTTAACGACCATACCAATGAGGACTAGAAGACCATACGAAATCAGGACTTCAAAACTATACACATCAGGACGTACTGACCATACAAATCTAGAATTAAAGACCAAACACATTAGGACTTAAAACTAATGCAAATTTAAAGACCACCCTAATCAAGACTCAAAGACAATACAAATCAGGACTTAACCACCATACAAATCAGGACTTAACCACCATACAAATCAGGACTTAACGACTATACAAATCAGGACTTAACCACCATACAAATCAGGACTATCAGACCATACAAATCTGGACTTAACGACCATACAAATCAGGAATTAACGACCATACAAATCAGGACTTAACGACCATACAAATCAGAATTAGCAGACCATACAAATCTGGACTTAATGACCATACAAATAAGGACTTAACGACCATACAAATCAGGACTTAACGACCATACAAATCAGGACTAGACGACCATACAAATCAGGACCAGAAGACCATACAAATCAGGACTAGACGACCATACAAATCAGGACTTAACCACCATACAAATCAGGACTAGAAGACCATACAATTAAGGACTAGAAGACCATACAAATCAGGTCTAGAAGACCATACAAATCTGGACTTAACGACCATACAAATCAGGACTTAACGACCATACAAATCTGGACTTAACGACCATACAAATCAGGACTAGAAGACCATACAAATCAGGACTAGAAGACCATCCAAATCAGGACTAGAAGACCATACATATCAGGACTAGAAGACCATACGAATCTGGACTTAACGACCATACAAATCAGGACTTAACGACCATACAAATCTGGATTTAACGACCATACCAATGGGGACTAGAAGACCATACACATCAGGACTAGAAGACCATACAAATCAGGACTAGAAGACCATACAAATCAGGACTAGACGACCATACAAATCAGGACTTAACGGCCATACAAATCAGGACTAGAAGACCATACAAACCAGGACTAGAAGACCATACAAATCAGGACTTAACGACCATAAAATCAGGACTAGAAGACCATACAAATCAGGACTAGACGACCATACAAATCAGGACTTAACGACCATACACAGCAGAGCTAGAAGACCATACCAATCAGGACTAGAAGACCATAGAAATCAGGACTAGAAGACCATACAAATCAGGACTAAACGACCATAAAATCAGGACTAGAAGACCATACAAATCAGGACTAGAAGACCATACACATCAGGACTAAACGACCATACAAATAAGAACTTAACGAACATATAAAACAGGACTAGAAGACCATACAAATCAGGACTAAACGACCATACAAATAAGAACTTAACGAACATACAAATCAGGACTTAACGACCATACAAATCAGGACTTAACCACCATACAAATCAGGACTAGCAGACCATACAAATCAGGACTTAACGACCATACCAATGAGGACTAGAAGACCATACGAAATCAGGACTTCAAAACTATACACATCAGGACGTACTGACCATACAAATCTAGAATTAAAGACCAAACACATTAGGACTTAAAACTAATGCAAATTTAAAGACCACCCTAATCAAGACTCAAAGACAATACAAATCAGGACTTAACCACCATACAAATCAGGACTTAACCACCATACAAATCAGGACTTAACGACTATACAAATCAGGACTTAACCACCATACAAATCAGGACTATCAGACCATACAAATCTGGACTTAACGACCATACAAATCAGGAATTAACGACCATACAAATCAGGACTTAACGACCATACAAATCAGAATTAGCAGACCATACAAATCTGGACTTAATGACCATACAAATCAGGACTTAACGACCATACAAATCAGGACTTAACGACCATACAAATCAGGACTAGACGACCATACAAATCAGGACCAGAAGACCATACAAATCAGGACTAGACGACCATACAAATCAGGACTTAACCACCATACAAATAAGGACTAGAAGACCATACAAATCAGGTCTAGAAGACCATACAAATCTGGACTTAACGACCATACAAATCAGGACTTAACGACCATACAAATCTGGACTTAACGACCATACAAATCAGGACTAGAAGACCATACAAATCAGGACTAGAAGACCATACAAATCAGGACTAGAAGACCATACACATCAGGACTAGAAGACCATACGAATCTGGACTTAACGACCATACAAATCAGGACTTAACGACCATACAAATCTGGATTTAACGACCATACCAATGGGGACTAGAAGACCATACACATCAGGACTAGAAGACCATACAAATCAGGACTAGAAGACCATACAAATCAGGACTAGACGACCATACAAATCAGGACTTAACGGCCATACAAATCAGGACTAGAAGACCATACAAACCAGGACTAGAAGACCATACAAATCAGGACTTAACGACCATAAAATCAGGAATAGAAGACCATACAAATCAGGACTAGACGACCATACAAATCAGGACTTAACGACCATACACAGCAGGGCTAGAAGACCATACCAATCAGGACTAGAAGACCATAGAAATCAGGACTAGAAGACCATACAAATCAGGACTAAACGACCATAAAATCAGGACTAGAAGACCATACAAATCAGGACTAGAAGACCATACATATCAGGATTAAACGACCATACAAATAAGAACTTAACGAACATATAAAACAGGACTAGAAGACCATACAAATCAGGACTAAACGACCATACAAATAAGAACTTAACGAACATACAAATCAGGACTTAACGACCATACAAATCAGGACTAGAAGACCATACAAATCAGGACTAGCAGACCATACAAATCAGGACTAGAAGACCATACAAATCAGGACTTAACGACCATACAAATCAGGACTAGAAGACCATACAAATCAGGACTTAACGACCATACAAATCAGGACTTAACGACCATACAAATCAGGACTTAACGACCATACAAATCAGGACTTCACGACCTTACAAATCAGGACTTAACGACCATACAAATCAGGACTTAACGACCATACAAATCAGGACTTAACCACCATACAAATCAGGACTTAACCACCATACAAATCAGAACTAGAAGACCATACAAATCAGGACTAGAAGACCATACACATCAGGACTAGAAGACCATACGAATCTGGACTTAACGACTATACAAATCAGGACTTAACGACCATACAAATCTGGACTTAACGACCATACCAATGCGGTAAATCAGATAACACTGCAGCATCGGCACAGACGCATTTTGGGGGAATTTTAAGTTGTACATTGTGACAAAAGAACTGTATTATTTGTTTTCAATCTAATGTGTATTTTTCTATTTGTTTTTACTTATAATAAATACTAGCACAAACAACTGTTTCAAGTGGGTTTATTTCTTCCTTAACATGTTATTTATCTAGTGTGTGGAAATGACCTAGTTGAGGTGATAATTCAATTCTTGGAGTGGTTCTCTGTCAATATACGGCTTACGTATCAATGCTTAACGACCATACCATTCAGGACTTAACGACCATACAAATGAGGACTTAACGACCATACAAATCAGGATTTAACACCCATCAAAACCACGACTCAAACCCCATACAAATCAGGACTTAAAGACCATCAACATCTGGAATTAAAGACCATACATATCAGGACTTAACGACCATACAAATCAGGACTAGAAGACCATACAAATCAGGACTTAACGACCATACAAATCAGGACTAGAAGACCATACAAATCAGGACTTAACGACCATACAAATCAGGACTTATCGACCATACAAATCAGGACTTAACGACCATACCAATGAGGACTAGAAGACCATACGAAATCAGGACTTCAAAACTATACACATCAGGACGTACTGACCATACAAATCTAGATTTAAAGACCACCCTAATGAAGACTCAAAGACAATACAAATCAGGAATTAACGACCATACAAATCAGGACTTACCCACCATACAAATCGGGACTTAACGACTATACAAATCAGGACTTAACCACCATACAAATCAGGACTATCAGACCATACAAATTTGGACTTAACGACCATACAAATCAGGAATTAACGACCATACAAATCAGGACTTAACGACCATACAAATCAGAATTAGCACACCATACAAATCTGGACTTAATGACCATACAAATCAGGACTTAACGACCATACAAATCAGGACTAGACGACCATACAAATCAGGACCAGAAGACCATACAAATCAGGACTAGACGACCATACAAATCAGGACTCATCGACCATACAAATCAGGACTTAACCACCATACAAATCAGGACTAGAAGACCATACAAATCAGGACTAGAAGACCATACAAATCAGGACTTAACGACCATACAAATCAGGACTTAACGACCATAAAAATCTGGACTTAACGACCATACAAATCAGGACTTAGCAGACCATACAAATCAGGACTTAATGACCATACAAATCAGGACTTAAGGACCATACAAATCAGGACTTAACGACCATACAAATCAGGACTAGGCGACCATACAAATCTGGACTTAACGACCATACAAATCTGGACTTAACGACCATACAAATCAGGACTAGAAGACCATACAAATCAGGACTAGAAGACCATACAAATCAGGACTAGAAGACCATACACATCAGGACTAGAAGACCATACGAATCTGGACTTAACGACCATACAAATCAGGACTTAACGACCATACAAATCTGGATTTAACGACCATACCAATGAAGACAAGAAGACCATACACATCAGGACTAGAAGACCATACAAATCAGGACTAGAAGACCATACCAATCAGGACTAGACGACCATACAAATCAGGACTTAACGACCATACACAGCAGGACTAGAAGACCATACCAATCAGGACTAGAAGACCATACAAATCAGGACTAGAAGACCATACAAATCAGGACTAAACGACCATAAAATCAGGACTAGAAGACCATACAAATCAGGACTAGAAGACCATACACATCAGGACTAAACGACCATACAAATAAGAACTTAACGAACATATAAAACAGGACTAGAAGACCATACAAATCAGGACTAAACGACCATACAAATAAGAACTTAACGAACATACAAATCAGGACTTAACGACCATACAAATCAGGACTAGAAGACCATACAAATTAGGACTAGCAGACCATACAAATCAGGACTAGAAGACCATACACATCAGGACTTAACGACCATACAAATCAGGACTTAACGACCATACAAATCAGGACTTAACGACCATACAAATCAGGACTTCACGACCTTACAAATCAGGACTTAACGACCATACAAATCAGGACTTAACGAACATACAAATCAGGACTTAACCACCATACAAATCAGGACTAAACCACCATACAAATCAGGACTTAACGACCATACAAATCAGGACTTAACCACCATACAAATCAGGACTTAACCACTATACAAATCAGGACTAGCAGACCATACAAATCTGGACTTAACGACCATACAAATCAGGACTTAACGACCATACAAATCTGGACTTAACGACCATACAAATCAGGACTAGAAGACCATACAAATCAGAACTAGAAGACCATATCAATCAGGACTAGAAGACCATACACATCAGGACTAGAAGACCATACGAATCTGGACTTAACGACTATACAAATCAGGACTTAACGACCATACAAATCTGGACTTAACGACCATACCAATGCGGACAAGAAGACCATACACATCAGGACTAGAAGACCATACAAATCAGGACTTAACGGCCATACAAATCAGGACTAGAAGACCATACAAATCAGGACTAGAAGACCATACAAATCAGGACTAAACGACCATAAAATCAGGACTAGAAGACCATACAAATCAGGACTAGAAGACCATACACATCAGGACTAAACGACCATACAAATAAGAACTTAACGAACATACAAATCAGGACTTAACGACCATACAAATCAGGACTAGAAGACCATACAAATCAGGACTAGAAGACCATACAAATCAGGATTAGCCGACCATACAAATCAGGACTAGAAGACCATACAAATCAGGACTTAACGACCATACAAATCTGGACTTAACGACCATACAAATCAGGACTTAACGACCATACAAATCAGGACTTCATGACCATACAAATCAGGACTTAACGACCATACAAATCAGGACTTAACCACCATACAAATCAGGACTTAACGACCATACAAATCAGGACTTAACCACCATACAAATCAGGACTTAACGACCATACAAATCAGGACTTAACCACCATACAAATCAGGACTTAACGACCATACAAATCATGACTAGAAGACCATACAAATCAGGACTAGAAGACCATACAAATCAGGACTAAAAGACCATACAAATCAGGACTTAACGACCATACAAATCAGGACTTAACGACCATACAAATCAGGACTTAACGACCATACAAATCAGGACTAGAAGACCATACAAATCAGAACTAGAAGACCATACAAATCAGGACTAGAAGACCATACAAATCAGGACTAAACGACCATAAAATTAGGACTAGAAGACCATACACAGCAGGCTAGAAGACCATTCACATCAGGACTAGAAGACCATACAAATCAGGACTAGAAGACAATACAAATCAGGACTAGACGACCATACAAATCAGGACTTAACGACCATACAAATCAGGACTAGAAGACCATACAAATCAGGACTAGAAGACCATACACATCAGGACTTAACGACCATACAAATCAGGACTAGAAGACCATACAAATCAGAACTAAACGACCATAAAATCAGGACTAGAACACCATACACAGCAGGACTAGAAGACCATACAAATCGGGACTAGACGACTATACAAATCAGGACTAAACGACCATCAAATCAGGACTAGAAGACCATACACAGCAGGACTAGAAGACCATACAAATCAGGACTAGAAGACCATACAAATCAGGACTAGAAGACCATACAAATCAGGACTAGAAGACCATACAAATCAGGACTAGAAGACCATACAAAACAGGACTAAACGACCATACACATCAGGACTAGAAGACCATACAAATGAGGACTAGAAGACCAGGCGAATCTGGACTTAACGACCATACAAATCAGGACTTAACGACCATACAAATCTGGACTTAACGACCATACCAATGAGGACAAGAAGACCATACACATCAGGACTAGAAGACCATACAAATCAGGACTAGAAGACCATACAAATCAGGACTAGACGACCATACAAATCAGGACTCAACGGCCATACAAATCAGGATTAGAAGACCATACAAATCAGGACTAGAAGACCATACAAATCAGGACTAAACGACCATAAAATCAGGACTAGAAGACCATACACAGCAGTACTAGAAGACCATACAAATCAGGACTAGAAGACCATACAAATCTGGACTAAACGACCACAGAATCAGGACTAGAAGACCATACACAGCAGGCTAGAAGACCATACAAATCAGGACTAGAAGACTATACAAATCAGGACTAGAAGACCACACAAATCAGGACTAGAAGACCATACAAATCAGGACTAGAAGATCATACAAATCAGGACTAGAAGACCATACAAATCAGGACTAGAAGACCATACAAAACAGGACTAGAAGACCATACACATCAGGACTAAACGACCATGCAAATAAGAACTTAACGAACATACAAATCAGGACTAGAAGACCATACAAATCAGGAATAAACGACCATACAAATAAGAACTTAACGAACATACAAATCAGGACTTAACGACCATACAAATCAGGACTAGAAGACCATACAAATCAGGACTAGCAGACCATACAAATCAGGACTAGAAGACCATACAAATCAGGACTTAATGACCATACAAATCAGGACTTAACGACCATACAAATCAGGACTCAACGACCATACAAATAAGAACTTAACGAACATACAAATCAGGACTTAACGACCATACAAATCAGGACTAGAAGACCATACAAATCAGGACTAGCAGACCATACAAATCAGGACTAGAAAACCATACAAATCAGGACTTAACGACCATACAAATCAGGACTTAACGACCATACAAATCTAGACTTAACGACCATACCAATGAGGACAAGAAGACCATACAAATCAGAACTAGAAGACCATACAAATCAGGACTAGAAGACCATACAAATCAGGACTAAACGACCATAAAATTAGGACTAGAAGACCATACACAGCAGGCTAGAAGACCATTCACATCAGGACTAGAAGACCATACAAATCAGGACTAGAAGACAATACAAATCAGGACTAGACGACCATACAAATCAGGACTTAACGACCATACAAATCAGGACTAGAAAACCATACCAATCAGGACTAGAAGACCATACACATCAGGACTAGAAGACCATACAAATCAGGACTAGAAGACCATACATTTCAGGACTAGAAGACCATACAAATCAGAACTAAACGACCATAAAATCAGGACTAGAACACCATACACAGCAGGACTAGAAGACCATACAAATCAGGACTAGACGACTATACAAATCAGGACTAAACGACCATAAAATCAGGACTAGAAGACCATACACAGCAGGACTAGAAGACCATACAAATCAGGACTAGAAGACCATACAAATCAGGACTAGAAGACCATACAAATCAGGACTAGAAGACCATACAAATCAGGACTAGAAGACCATACAAAACAGGACTAGAAGACCATACACATCAGGACTAGAAGACCATACAAATGAGGACTAGAAGACCAGGCGAATCTGGACTTAACGACCATACAAATCAGGACTTAACGACCATACAAATCTGGACTTAAGACCATACAAATCAGGAAATAGAAGACCTACAAATCAGGAACTAGAAACCATAAATCAGAAAACAAGACCTACAATAGGAAGAACCTACACAGGATTAACGACCAATACAGGACTACACTACAAATCGGACTAAGACCAACAATCAGGACAGAAGACCTACATCAGGACTAGACGACCATAAAACGGACTAAGACCATACAAATCAGGACTAAAAACCAACAAATAGGACTAGAAGACATACAGGCACACAGACAATCAACGACAAGACAAAGACAACAACAACATAAAGCAAACCAAAGGACAAACCATACAGATAGGAGACAACAAACAACGACAACAAATAAGAACTAAACACTAAAATCAGGACGAAGACCATACAAACAACAGAAACCAAAACAGGAAAAGCAACAAAACGACAAAGACCAAAACAACTATAAGACCATAAACACAATCAGACTAAGACCATCAAATTAGGACTAAAAATCCACATAAGGACAAATACAAAATAGGACTAAACCACAATCGGACTTAACCCATACAAATCAGGACTTAACACATACAAATCAGGACTTAACGACATCAACATAGACAAAAAGGACTAACACAAGGACTAACCATACAAATCAGGACTAGAGACCATACAACATAAGACAAACATAGAAAACGGACCTAACACATTAACACCAAGATCTAAACGACCAAAATAACTAAGACCATACAATCAGGACTAAGACCATAAATAGGAAAAACATACAATAGAAACCAATACAAATCAGGAAAGACACAAATATACAAAGACCAAGAATCAGAGAACCATACAACAGGAAGACCATAAACGACTAAAACAACAAATCACGACTAAACCACATAAACACAAACAACAAGGAGACGAATACAAATCAGGACTAGAAGACCATACACAGAGGACAAAAAACAGGACTAGAAGACCATACACATCAGGAAAAGACCAACAAAGACTTAAGACATACAATCAGGACAAACCAAAATCAGGATAAAAGACCATAACTAAGACTAAACATCAAAAGGATTAAAACCATACAAATCAGGACTAGAAGACCATACCAATCAGGACTAGAAGACCATACAAATCAGGACTAGAAGACCATACAAATCAGGACTAAAGACCATACAAATCAGGACTAGAAGACCATACAAATCAGGACTAGAAGACCATACAAATCAGGACTAAACGACCATACAAATCAGGACTTAACGACCATACAAATCAGGACTAGAAGACCATACCAATCAGGACTAAGACGACCATACAAATCAGGACTAGAAGACCATACAAATCAGGACTTAACGACCATACAAATCAGGACTAGAAGACCATACAAATCAGGACTAGAAGACCATACAAATCAGGACTAGAAGACCATACAATCAGGACTTAACGACCATACAAATCAGGACTTAACGACCATACAAATCAGGACTTAACGACCATACAAATCAGGACTAAACGACCATACAAATCAGGACTTAACGACCATACAAATCAGGACTTAACGACCATACAAATCAGACTAGAAGACCATACAAATCAGGACTAGAAGGACCATACAAATCAGGACTTAGAAGACCATACAAATCAGGACTAGCGACCATACAAATCAGGACTATAAGACCATACAAATCAAGACTAAAATACCATACAAATCAGGACTAAAAGACCATACAAATCAGACTAGAAGAACCATACAAATCATGGACTAACGACCATACAAATCAGACTTAACGACCATACAAATCTGGACTTAACGACCATACAAATCAGGACACTAGAAGACCATACAATCAGGACTAGAAGACCATACAATCAGGACTAGAGACCATACAAATCAGGACTTAACGACCATACAATCAGGACTAAGACCATACAATCAGGACTAAAGACCATACAAATCAGGACTAGAAGACCATACAAATCAGACTTAACGACCATACAAATCAGGACTTAACGACCATACAAATCAGACTAAAGACATAAAATCAGGACTAGAAACCTACAAATCGATGCACACAGACTAGAAGACCAACAATCAGTGAGACTCAATAGGATGAGACAAAAGAAAGACTCAAATCAGAAAGACCATACAACGGACTAACCTACAATCGGCAGACTCATAACTAACATCACAACTAACCACAAATAGAATAAGACATCAAAATAACGACTACACAGTAAGACCATAATCAACTGAGCCTACAATAGACTAGAACAACATCAGACTAGCTCATAGATTAGCATACAATCAGACTAACGCATAATAGGATAAACATCAATAGATACACAACGATAAACCTCAAATCGGACTAAAACCTACAAATGATCAGACCATACATCAGATAAAACATACAAACAGATACGACCATACATAGGACTAACACATACAAATCGTTACCTACCATGAAACCTGGATAAGACCTACAACAGTAACCACAAACAAAAAACCTAAAAGACAGAATAAAATCGAGCCAACAACGAGAGCCAAATCGACAAGCATACATCGACTATACATGGCTGACCACAATCAGATAAAGACAACAAGACTAGCACAAGGCAGCCTCAAAACTACAACACATCGCAACCTCAAATCAGATACACAATAGAATACACAACAAATCGACTAACATACAAATAGGACTAAGACTACACAGGACTGACCATCAACAGGATAAGACATAACGACTAAGACACAACGGACTAGACAACAATCGGACTTACGACAAAAGACTTACGACAATCGACAAGACCTACAGCTAGCACATGGACTTAACGCTCAATAGGACAGAACCACATAGATAGACTCAAACGACTAAACATAAATAGGACTAGACTCACAGACAGATTACAATCAGGCTACGCATAAAGACTAGACCATACACGGTAGACATCAATCGGACTGACCAAAGATAGACCTACAATCGTAGAGCCTATCGGCTAACAACAAACAGCTAAGACCAAACATCAGTGACACAAAAGGCTAAGACCACATCGGACTTAACCTCATCAGACTTAACCATCAATGGATTACCCTACATGAAGACCTATCGTACCACATAGGCACCACATCGGTGGACCATACACAGAGCACATCGGTGAGACATACAGGTAGACCATCCAACTAACCTCGCCTAAATCAGCAGCCTACAACAACTAAGACCATACAAATCAACTAGACCTCAAATGAAAGAGCACTCGCAAGCCTACACTCATCACAACCACATAGACTAAGCTAAAGCTAGAACTACATCAGGCTAACCACGGACTAGAAGACCATACAACAGCGAGCCACATCAGGCAACCATCAAACTTACGAACAAAGCAGCATGGAAACACCAATAAGAACTTAAGACATCATCAGACTTAAGACCACATCAGACTAGAAGACCTACATCGAGCGCCAACAATCAGGACTAGAGACCATACAATCAGGATAAGCATACAAATGACTACGCCACAATCGGCTTACACATACAATAAAACTACGACATACAAATAGGACTTAAACATCAATCAGATAACAACATCAGATACACATCAAATCGATAACCATACAACGGACTACCATACAAATGATAAAATACAAATCGGACTAACACACCATGAGAAAAACCAACATCAGGATAGCCATACATAGATAACAAATCGCAGACTAAAACGGATACGACCATACAAAAGACTTAACGACATACAATCGACTAAGACCATACATCAGGCTAGAGACCATACAAGGCTGACTCAAACAGACTAACGACCTACAAATCAGAGCCATCAAATAGACTAGACATAAAACAACTAGACCATCACGGACTGAAGACCTACAAAGGATAGAACACATCGGAAGCATCAAATGACTAGCAAACGGACAGCATAAAGAAGACATCAACGGAAAACAACATGGACTAACCATCAAATAGCTAGCCAACATGATAAGACCATACAATCAGGACTAAGACCATCATGACTAACCTCAAGGCAAGACATAATCAGTAGAAGACCTACATCAGACTAGAAGACCAACAACATAAACTAATCAGATACGCATACAAATAGATAGAGACCATCAAAAGAAGAGACCACAAATCAGCTGAAGACCAAATCAGACTACGCATAACGACTAGACATACCTACTAACCAAAATAGATAACCATACAAATCGGACTACACATAATCGGACTAACACACAAGCTAAACCAAAATCAGGATACGACTACAATCAGACTAACACAAACGATAAACCTACAAAAGGACTAACATAAATAGTAAGACCATACAAATCAGCTAAGACATAACAGGAAGACCAACACCAGACAAAGACCTACAAAATAACACATACAAATAGACAAGACAACAATCAGGAATACGACATCAAATAGATTAGACAAAATAGATACGCTACAATCAGGCTTAAGAATACAATAGACTAAGACATAAATAGCTAAACATCAAAGACTAAGAAACAAATCAGGACTACGACCATACATAGATAGACATACAAATCAGATAGAGACATACAAATGACTAAAAACATCATAGATTACGACAACAATCAGGATTAACACCATACATTGACTAACATCATGAGCAAAAGACTACACATGAAAGAAGACATACAATCGGAAGACCATACATCGGATAGAACCAACAAAAGATAGACTACATCGGACTAACGACCTACAAAGGACTAGACACATAGGAAAACACAATCAGACTAGAACTACACAGACTAACGACCATACAAAGGACTACATCATCAGGACAGACCAACCACGGCGAAGCCAACAAATAGACAGAAACAATGGCAGAAAAGACCATCACAGAAAAGACCATAACGACAAAACACAACAGACGAGCCAACAACAGGACAGAGAATACAAAGCAAACGACTAAAATGAAAAACTAAAGGCTAAGACCAACAATCGGACTAGACTACAACAGGACAAGCATAACGACTAAACCATACACAGGAAGAGACAAAACAGACTAGAAGCATACATCAGGTAAGACCATACAAATCAGGACTAAACGACCATACAAATCAGGACTTAACGACCATACAAATCAGGACTAACACACCATACAAATCAGGACTAACGACCATACAAATCAGGACTAAGACCATACAAATCAGGACTAAAGACCATACAAACAGGACTTAAGACCATACAAATCAGGACTAGAAGACCATACAATCAGGACTTAACGACCATACAAATCAGGACTAACGACCATACAATCTGGACTAACGACCATACAAAGCAGGCTAGAGACCATACAAAATCAGGAATTAGAAGACATACAAATCAGGACTAACAGACCATACAAATCAGGAATTAACCACCATACAAATCAGGACTAGAAGACCATACAAATCAGGACTAGAAGACCATACAAATCAGGACTAGAAGACCATACAAAACAGGACTAGAAGACCATACAAATCAGGACTAGAAGACCATACAAATAAGAACTTAACGAACATACAAATCAGGACTAGAAGACCATACAAATCAGGAATAAACGACCATACAAATAAGAACTTAACGAACATACAAATCAGGAGTTAACGACCATACAAATCAGGACTAGAAGACCACATAAATCAGGACTAGAAGACCATACAAATCAGGACTAGAAGATCATACAAATCAGGACTAGAAGACCATACAAATCAGGACTAGAAGACCATACAAAACAGGACTAGAAGACCATACACATCAGGACTAAACGACCATACAAATAAGAACTTAACGAACATACAAATCAGGACTAGAAGACCATACAAATCAGGAATAAACGACCATACAAATAAGAACTTAACGAACATACAAATCAGGACTTAACGACCATACAAATCAGGACTAGAAGACCATACAAATCAGGACTAGCAGACCATACAAATCAGGACTAGAAGACCATACAAATCAGGACTTAATGACCATACAAATCAGGACTTAACGACCATACAAATCAGGACTTAACGACCATACAAATAAGAACTTAACGAACATACAAATCAGAACTTAACGACCATACAAATCAGGACTTAACGACCATACAAATCTGGACTTAACGACCATACCAATGAGGACAAGAAGACCATACACATCAGGAATAGAAGACCATACAAATCAGGACTAGAAAACCATACAAATCAGGACTTAACGACCATACAAATCAGGACTAGACGACTATACAAATCAGGACTAAACGACCATAAAATCAGGACTAGAAGACCATACACAGCAGGACTAGAAGACCATACAAATCAGGACTAGAAGACCATACAAATCAGGACTAGAAGACCATACAAATCAGGACTAGAAGACCATACAAATCAGGACTAGAAGACCATACAAAACAGGACTAGAAGACCATACACATCAGGACTAGAAGACCATACAAATGAGGACTAGAAGACCAGACGAATCTGGACTTAACGACCATACAAATCAGGACTTAACGACCATACAAATCTGGACTTAACGACCATACCAATGAGGACAAGAAGACCATACACATCAGGACTAGAAGACCATACAAATCAGGACTAGAAGACCATACAAATCAGGACTAGACGACCATACAAATCAGGACTCAACGGTCATACAAATCAGGATTAGAAGACCATACAAATCAGGACTAGAAGACCATACAAATCAGGACTAGAAGACCATACAAATCAGGACTAAACGACCATAAAATCAAGACTAGAAGACCATACACAGCAGTACTAGAAGACCATACAAATCAGGACTAGAAGACCATACAAATCTGGACTAAACGACCATAGAATCAGGACTAGAAGACCATACACAGCAGGCTAGAAGACCATACAAATCAGGACTAGACGACTATACAAATCAGGACTAGAAGACCACACAAATCAGGACTAGAAGACCATACAAATCAGGACTAGAAGATCATACAAATCAGGACTAGAAGACCATACAAATCAGGACTAGAAGACCATACAAAACAGGACTAGAAGACCATACACATCAGGACTAAACGACCATACAAATAAGAACTTAACGAACATACAAATCAGGACTAGAAGACCATACAAATCAGGAATAAACGACCATACAAATAAGAACTTAACGAACATACAAATCAGGACTTAACGACCATACAAATCAGGACTAGAAGACCATACAAATCAGGACTAGCAGACCATACAAATCAGGACTAGAAGACCATACAAATCAGGACTTAATGACCATACAAATCAGGACTTAACGACCATACAAATCAGGACTTAACGACCATACAAATAAGAACTTAACGAACATACAAATCAGGACTTAACGACCATACAAATCAGGACTAGAAGACCATACAAATCAGGACTAGCAGACCATACAAATCAGGACTAGAAAACCATACAAATCAGGACTTAACGACCATACAAATCAGGACTTAACGACCATACAAATCTGGACTTAACGACCATACCAATGAGGACAAGAAGACCATACACATCAGGAATAGAAGACCATACAAATCAGGACTAGACGACCATACAAATCAGGACTTAACGACCATACAAATCAGGACTTAACGACCATACAAATCAGGACTAGAAGACCATACAAATCAGGACTAAACGACCATAAAATCAGGACTAGAAGACTATACACAGAAGGACTAGAAGACCATACAAATCAGGACTAGAAGACCATACAAATCAGGACTAAACGACCATAAAATCAGGACTAGAAGACCATACACAGCAGGCTAGAAGACCATACAAATCTGGACTAGAAGACCATACAAATCAGGACTAGAAAACCATACAAATCAGGACTAGAAGACCAAACAAATCAGGACTAGAAGACCATACAAAACAGGACTAGAAGACCATACACATCAGGACTAAACCACCATACAAATAAGAACTTATCGAACATACAAATCAGGACTAGAAGACCATACCAATCAAGACTAAACGACCATACAAATAAGAACTTAACGAACATACACATCAGGACTTAACGACCATACAAATCAGGACTAGAAGACCATACAAATCAGGACTAGCAGACCATACAAATCAGGACTAGAAAACCATACAAATCAGGACTTAACGACCATATAAATCAGGACTTAACGACCATACAAATCAGGACTTAACGACCATACAAATCAGGAC
This sequence comes from Pecten maximus, assembly GCF_902652985.1. NCBI lineage: Eukaryota > Metazoa > Mollusca > Bivalvia > Pectinida > Pectinidae > Pecten > Pecten maximus. The sequence goes on along the minus strand of NC_047027.1, from coordinate 13,812,106 downwards.
TTCACGACCATACAAATCAGGACTTAACGACCATACAAATCAGGACTTAACGACCATACAAATCTGGACTTAACGACCATACCAATGAGGACAATAAGACTAACACATCAGGACTAGAAGACCATACAAATCAGGACTAGAAGACCATACAAATCAGGACTTGACGACCATACAAATGAGGACTTAACGACCATACAAATCAGGACTAGAAGACTATACAAATCAGGACGTAAAGACCATACAAATCAGGACGTAAAGACCATACAAAACAGGACTAGAAGACCATACAAATCAGGACTAGAAGACCATACAAAACAGGACTAGAAGACTATACAAATCAGGACTAAACGACCATACAAATAAGAGCTTAATGAACATACAAATCAGGACTTAACGACCATACAAATCAGGACTAGAAGACCATACCAATCAGGACTTAAGGACCATACAAATGAGGACCAGAAAACCATACAATTCAGGACTTCAAAACTATACACATCAGGACTTACTGACCATACAAATGTAGATTAAAGACCAAACAATTCAGGAATTAAAGACCATACATATAAGGACCTAAAACTATTGCAAATCTAAAGACCATCCTAATCAAGACTCAAAGACAATACAAATCAAGATTTACAAACAATACACATTAGGACTAAAAAATCATACACATTAGTACTAAAAGACTCCGAAATACCCACCACAATTATAAACCTCGTACACAGGAGAAACATAGGATAATACTCTTGATAAAATACCTACATAGGGGTTAAAACTAAATTGCGTCATTATAGCTTAATTTCTATATTTTGTTTAGTTTGAATGAACATCGCACAAATGAATAAATAATGACCATGTCGTGTCCAATCATCCGTGAAATAAAATTGTCATTGTTTTAATGTCCTTGTATTTGACAGTTTTTGTTATTTGTCGTTATCTTCTCGGTTAATCCTGTTTTACATTTCAGTAATAAATACAACCACGGAAGTTGTACATACTATATGAAAAATTTAACATTTTACAGTATAAAATTCCATATATATTTATGATATCCAGTTATAACGAAATCGTATCTATTGTTACTCAGTGATGAGTACAGTCCCTACAGAATTTCGGATGTTTCTTTCTCTCTGTACTATGAACTCAAAATGAAATTGTCAGTAACAAGTGAAATATAGGGAATAAAATCCCCCCATGACTTTGCAATACCTTGGTTGTTTGGACTCGGGGATCAACAACTAAAGGGAAAATACCATGCGTCTTTTTTACAATACTTTCAGAAAAAAACTTGTTTTCAAGTAACTTTAGCCTGTCTGTCCAAAATATTTTGAGATATACATGTATATCGTGAATACAACAAGAAAACCTAAAACATATCAAATATATACATGAATTGCTTGACAAACTTCAATATTTGCTGCTCTGGTCAATTTAACGACCATCTCGCATGTGTATGACATGTATGAATGTCGTGTGTGTTTTCGTGTATTCAAGTGTTAACATTAGCTCTTGGTTGTAGCTTCAACTGGTGTTTCACAGCTACTAGATGTTAGTAACAAAACCTAGATTGTTATTATTTTCTATATATTACAGTTATTTTCTGATAAGTACGCCTTTCCATGCCAATATTCTGCAATTGGTATATCAAAAACCATGGGTTTTCAGTTCAAATCAAGAAGGACCGTTTGTATGTCAATTGTCATTTCCGCTTTAAGTGATGACCGCTTTCGTTATTAGATATACTTGAATCATTAGCATTTCATTATGTTTTGATCAAATGATATTTTTCTTATGTATTTGCAAATTAACATTCCTATCGACAACTCGCGTTATTTCATATAAAATATTTGATTACTCAGTATTCCTTTCCGGTGGAGAGATTCATATCAATCCGACTTTGTTTTCAAAACAAACTTTATCGAAAATCCGAACATGGCAGAAGTACGAAGATAGTCTGGCATTAATCGCCATATCAACAGAACATCAGATCCCTCAGTCTCCTGGAGGAAAATGTCCAACTATTTGTCAGGTATCCGTAATTGCGTATCCCTGTTATAGCGCTTAGCTTTTAGGTAGTGTGTCTAGTGTGACCGTTATAGATAATATATCCTGCTAGGTGGTTTCGGAAGTATGCTTCAGTGAGGTAGCACTATATATCGGCATGTATTTCACAGGAGGTCAAAATCAACAGCCGTCTAAGACAAAGTATATCACCCCAACGGGTATCTCCAACACAGGCGAGACTGTACTTAAATAACTTTAGCTGTTGATAGGACGGTAAACAATTCAAAACAAAACCCGTACCTATGTTGCCAAAAATAAATTAATAAAATATGTTGTTCACATAAATTGTGTATTAACTGTTTACAGAAATCGTTTTTCCCGGTTTAGCCTATGAGTACGTGGAAATCGCTTGTTTGGTTTCGTTTCGTTCTATCTATTAGTATAATGTTATTATACAATCAGGAAGTTTAGTGCGCCGCATATAAATATACGCAGTAGGGGAATCAGTCCGATAGGTGTGTGTGACCATTACAATCGTTGTTCGAGGTACGTACTATAGCATGATCTAATGGTCACATTGAATTGTCTTAAATAATCATTAAGGTTAATAATGAAACGTATATCATAACGTGTTTACGTGTGTTTCTTTGTGTAAATAGACATGTACCAGTATGTTAAACACAGCTGTGATAACATGCGTTTTTAGGTCACCTGGACCGAAAGTCCAGTGAGCTAACACCATCTCGCGACGTCCGTCCGTCGTCAGTCAATATTTGCTTTAAATCGCTACTTGTCATAAAATACTGAATGGATTTTAACCAAAGAACGACGTAAGAATGAAAAACAGCAGCAGCAACAATAGCAACAAGCAAACAAACAAAATCCCGGGGAAAAAAGGAGAAAATATGTGTGTATATTAAAGGGTGAGTAAGTAAAAGAGTGAATGCGAATGTATGATGATTGAAGGAGGAACAGGAGATTATATTACATAAAGAAACCATGGTGAAAAATAAAACGTTTTGCATAACGTATGTTCATTCTCTTTTTTGAAGTAATATAAATGTATACCACCTTTGGCTCCACTGTGCGGGTTGTGCGATGCTCGGTAGGCATTTAGTACAGATGCTTTACCTGACATGGATATATATCAGTCTTCAGACAAAATGAGTTATTTTTTGTTTGATTTGTAAGGATGCGTATAGGCAAGGATAAATGAATTACAGAATTAATGAATTATAGAATGAATGAAGAGTTGATGAATGAATCATAAAAAATAATGAATTACAGATTTACAGCGAAAATGTACTACAGAATGAATGAATAACACTTAATGAAGAGTGGGTGCATGAATTATGAAACTGATGAATTACATATTTATAGAATGAATGTATTTTAAAATGAATGAATTACATAATGAATGAAGAGTGGGTGAATGAGAGCCCTCTGAAAGAGTACACTTATGTGTATTGATACTGAATCCAGCGTCCCACCCTTGACAGCAGTCTACACATGTATGAACGGTCCGGAAATGAAATTAAGATTATTTGTACCGTAAACAAAAAACAAAAAACCCGACAAAAGTTATTTGTAACTGTCCAATATATCTACAAAGTCCACACTTGTTCAGCATTTACATAGAACTTATTGGACACCTCATGCAATTTATTGGAGAGCTAAAGATTTTATATATTTTTGATAAACATATACTAATCTGGGAAAACAAAAACTTGCTTTATCAACTCATTTAAGCAAAAGAATATATGTGAAAAAGAAAATGCATTAAATAACGAGAAATTTAAATATCAGCATTTTAAAACGTTTATTGTATATTAATGTTTTGATAATCGATGTCCAATGCACTATTTTTAATATAATGTTTCACTCACTAAACACTTTTAACATTTATGTAGATGCATACATATCTAAACATTGAGAGACATGTTCAGCATTAATTTATGTATTCGTAGTTTTTGCAAACATATTTTGTATTTGATTGTGATTCAGTTCAGTCTCTAAAAGAAACACATAATATCCTAAAAATATACTTTCATTATTAGCTTCAAATAATTATGTTACATATTTGATGATTCATTTCAATACTGGATGCTGGTACACACATACACATCATCCCCTCCCTCTCTCTCGCTCTTATTTTTTATATTAATTTGTCAATGATAGATTAGGTTTTGCTTGTGAGAGTGGGCGTATAATGGCTCCCTTATCTACATTCATTCCATCGCGATTCGGAAAATAAAATGGTGTACTTGTACATTGATAATTAGTCTTGTAGTTAATTATACATCAAACTCTTTCTCTTCTATTCAACAATTTCTCAATTCCTCCTGATTTTACTTGCATACGACCCTCTTATATATGTGATTTGTGTTCATCAGTTTGTATAAAAAAGGGACTTGTGTAAGTCTCTATAACAAGGATTACTAAACCGAGTGGGACCAATGTTTATTTAGGTCACCACACACGTTCAGTTGTGTTTATATATCAACTGTTTTTGTTGGTTGGCTCTCCGACTTCATTCCATCGAGACAAGAGAAATTAAATATATATCTATCATCTTCTCGTTTTGTCTGGTTGGAACCAGTTTGATGAAATAATCACTGGAAAATACAGAGCCGTCAGGAAAAACATTATTACGTCATCAGTGAAGACTTCGCTAACATCGATCGGTACTACATTGTGTACTACTACAACTGTTCTATATCGTATCAATATAATTCGTGGTTGATTACACATGCCAACATGTATTAAAACTACATGTCCAATACAAACACAAAGCGGGGTGTATTTTATGGGATATATAAGCCTCAACTGCCTCTTATGTACAATGCTGGAGAGTCTGAAGCTTAACATACAGTATGATACCATAATATAGATATGGGGTCTGTTTGTATCTATGTCTTACACACCTGCTCAACTGACTTATTTATTATATACATGTAGTATAATGTCATTTTGTTGTGCAATCAGATCTGTATAGTTAAACATTGTGTAAAATATACAGTATCGGTATAGGAATCAACCCGACAGGTGAGTGTGAGTACTACAATCATTGTTAACTCGAGGCTCGTACTATGGTGATAAATTGTCCGATATTACCATTAAGGTAAATAAATATAACACTGCTATGTTAGTCGACTGTGAACTACATGGATTGTATCATTGGAAGTAGCGTTAAAATTCCAGCGTAACCTGTGTAGAACACTATTAGTGTTAATATACATGTACCATCATATTCACTATAAAATAGATATATAGCCTATTTATATATATGACTTACATACCCTACAGATATATTTAGTGCTGAAATCACGTACTATTCGAGCAGGGGGTTTGTCTCCCCTTGATAAGTAATACAATATTCCTGTGATGATAGTACATGTGACAAGTAGACAAAACAGCATGCCAGGCCAAGAAGAGGCAATATATATAATATGCATCTCGTAGATGTTAAATATACCATAGAAAACATTCAACAAACGTTAAAATTAAGTCACCCAAATATAGAGGTTAAAACTAAATTGCGTCATTACAGCTTAATTTCTATATTGTGTTTAGTTCGAATGACATATCGCACAAATGAATAAATAATGACCATGTCGTGTCCAATCATCCGTAAAATATTAATGTCATTGTTTTAATGTCCTTGTATTTGACAGTTTTCGTTATGTGTCGTTATCTTCTCGGTTAATCTTGTTTTACATTTTAGTAATAAATAAAACCACGGAAGTTGTACATGCTATATGAAAAACTAAATAATTTATAGTATAAATTCTATATGTATTTACGCATATCCGGTAATAACAAAATTGTATCTATTGTTACTCAGTGATGAGTACAGTCCCTACAGAATTTGGGATTATCTTCTTTCTCTCTGTTCTATGAACGCAAAATGAAATTGTCAGTCACAAGTTAAATATAGGGAATCTAATTTTCCCTATGACTTTGCAATACATAGGTTGTTTGGACTCGGGGATCAACAACCAAAAGGAAAATATCATGTGCATGTTCTACAACACTTTCAGACAAACTTTTTTTTGTAACTTTAGCCTGTCTGTCCAATTTGTTTTGAAAAGCAAATGTACATACCATATCTATACATGTATTGCTTAACATCCTTCAATATTTACAATTTAACGACCATCTCGTATGTGTATAAAATGCATGAATGTCGTGTGTGTTTTCGTGTATTCAAGTAACTAGTGACCAATGCTTTGGGTTAGTGTAAGACCATCACCCAATATCTTAAATATTAGTAATAAACGACAACACGGAGGGTGTACATGCTATATAAAACATTAAACAATTAACAGTATAAAATTCTATATGTATTTATGCATATCCAGTAATAACAAAAGTGTTAACAGCAGCTCTTGGTTGTAGCTTCAACTGGTGTTTTGCAGCTACCAGATGTTAGTAACAAAACCTAGATTGTTATTATTTTCTATATATTACAGTTATTTTCTGACAATAACGTCTTTCCATGACAATATTCTGTAATTGGTATATACAAACCATGGGTTTTCAGTTTAAATCAAGAAGGACTGTTTGTATGTCAGTTGTCATTTCCACTTTATATAATGACTGCTTTCTATTTAGATATACTTGAATTCATTAGCGTTTCATTATTTTTTGATCAAATGATATTTTTCTTATGTATTTGCAAATTAACATTCCTATCAATAACTTGAGTTATTTCAAATAAAATGTTTGATTACTCGGTATTCCTTTTCAATGAAGACAGTCATATCAGTCTAGTTTGTTTTCGAAACAAACTTTATCGGAAATCCGAGATTAAAAATCGCAGAAGTACGAGGAAAGTCTGGCATCAATCGCCATATCAACGGAACAGCAGATCCCTCGGTCTCCTGGAGGGAAAATGTCCAAAGTATTTGTCAGGTATGCAAAATTACGTATCCTTGCTATAGCGCTTAGCATTTAGGTAGTGTGACAACTGTGAACGTTGTCGATAAAATATCCTGCTAGGTGGTTTCGGAAGTATGCTTCAGTGAGGTAGCACTATATATCGGCATGTATTTCACAGGAGGTCAAAATCAACAGCCGTCTAAGACAAAGTATATCACCCCAACGGGTATCTCCAACACAGGCGAGACTGTACTTAAATAACTTTAGCTGTTGATAGGACGGTAAACAATTCAAAACAAAACCCGTACCTATGTTGCCAAAAATAAATTAATAAAATATGTTGTTCACATAAATTGTGTATTAACTGTTTACAGAAATCGTTTTTCCCGGTTTAGCCTATGAGTACGTGGAAATCGCTTGTTTGGTTTCGTTTCTTTCTATCTATTAGTATAATGTTATTATACAATCAGGAAGTTTAGTGCGCCGCATATAAATATACGCAGTAGGGGAATCAATCCGACAGGCGTGCGCGACCATTACAATCGTTGTTCGAGGTACGTACTATAGCATGATCTAATGGTCACATTGAATTGTCTTAAATAATCATTAAGGTTAATAATGAAACGTATATCATAACGTGTTTACGTGTGTTTCTTTGTGTAAATAGACATGTACCAGTATGTTAAACACAGCTGTGATAACATGCGTTTTTAGGTCACCTGGACCGAAAGTCCAGTGAGCTAACACCATCTCGCGACGTCCGTCCGTCGTCAGTCAATATTTGCTTTAAATCGCTACTTGTCATAAAATACTGAATGGATTTTAACCAAAGAACGACGTAAGAATGAAAAACAGCAGCAGCAACAATAGCAACAAGCAAACAAACAAAATCCCGGGGAAAAAAGGAGAAAATATGTGTGTATATTAAAGGGTGAGTAAGTAAAAGAGTGAATGCGAATGTATGATGATTGAAGGAGGAACAGGAGATTATATTACATAAAGAAACCATGGTGAAAAATAAAACGTTTTGCATAACGTATGTTCATTCTCTTTTTTGAAGTAATATAAATGTATACCACCTTTGGCTCCACTGTGCGGGTTGTGCGATGCTCGGTAGGCATTTAGTACAGATGCTTTACCTGACATGGATATATATCAGTCTTCAGACAAAATGAGTTATTTTTTGTTTGATTTGTAAGGATGCGTATAGGCAAGGATAAATGAATTACAGAATTAATGAATTATAGAATGAATGAAGAGTTGATGAATGAATCATAAAAAATAATGAATTACAGATTTACAGCGAAAATGTACTACAGAATGAATGAATAACACTTAATGAAGAGTGGGTGCATGAATTATGAAACTGATGAATTACATATTTATAGAATGAATGTATTTTAAAATGAATGAATTACATAATGAATGAAGAGTGGGTGAATGAGAGCCCTCTGAAAGAGTACACTTATGTGTATTGATACTGAATCCAGCGTCCCACCCTTGACAGCAGTCTACACATGTATGAACGGTCCGGAAATGAAATTAAGATTATTTGTACCGTAAACAAAAAACAAAAAACCCGACAAAAGTTATTTGTAACTGTACAATATATCTACAAAGTCCACACTTGTTCAGCATTTACATAGAACTTATTGGACACCTCATGCAATTTATTGGAGAGCTAAAGATTTTATATATTTTTGATAAACATATACTAATCTGGGAAAACAAAAACTTGCTTTATCAACTCATTTAAGCAAAAGAATATATGTGAAAAAGAAAATGCATTAAATAACGAGAAATTTAAATATCAGCATTTTAAAACGTTTATTGTATATTAATGTTTTGATAATCGATGTCCAATGCACTATTTTTAATATAATGTTTCACTCACTAAACACTTTTAACATTTATGTAGATGCATACATATCTAAACATTGAGAGACATGTTCAGCATTAATTTACGTATTCGTAGTTTTTGCAAACATATTTTGTATTTGATTGTGATTCAGTTCAGTCTCTAAAAGAAACACATAAAATCCTAAAAATATACTTTAATTATTAGCTTCAAATAATTATGTTACATATTTGATGATTCATTTCAATACTGGATGCTGGTACACACATACACATCATCCCCTCCCTCTCTCTCGCTCTTATTTTTTATATTAATTTGTCAATGATAGATTAGGTTTTGCTTGTGAGAGTGGGCGTATAATGGCTCCCTTATCTACATTCATTCCATCGCGATTCGGAAAATAAAATGGTGTACATGTACATTGATAATTAGTCTTGTAGTTAATTATACATCAAACTCTTTCTCTTCTATTCAACAATTTCTCAATTCCTCCTGATTTTACTTGCATACGACCCTCTTATATATGTGATTTGTGTTCATCAGTTTGTATAAAAAAGGGACTTGTGTAAGTCTCTATAACAAGGATTACTAAACCGAGTGGGACCAATGTTTATTTAGGTCACCACACACGTTCAGTTGTGTTTATATATCAACTGTTTTTGTTGGTTGGCTCTCCGACTTCATTCCATCGAGACAAGAGAAATTAAATATATATCTATCATCTTCTCGTTTTGTCTGGTTGGAACCAGTTTGATGAAATAATCACTGGAAAATACAGAGCCGTCAGGAAAAACATTATTACGTCATCAGTGAAGACTTCGCTAACATCGATCGGTACTACATTGTGTACTACTACAACTGTTCTATATCGTATCAATATAATTCGTGGTTGATTACACATGCCAACATGTATTAAAACTACATGTCCAATACAAACACAAAGCGGGGTGTATTTTATGGGATATATAAGCCTCAAACTGCCTCTTATGTATAATGCTGGAGAGTCTGAAGCTTAACATACAGTATACAACCATAATATAGATGTGGGGTCTGTTTGTATCTATGTCTAACATACCTGCTCAACTTACTTATTTATTATATACATGTAGTATAATGTCATTTTGTTGTGCAATCAGATCTGTATAGTTAAACATTGTGTAAAATATACAGTATCGGTATAGGAATCAACCCGATAGGTGAGTGTGAGTACTACAATCATTGTTAACTCGAGGCTCGTACTATGGTGATAAATTGTCCGATATTACCATTAAGGTAAATAAATATAACACTGCTATGTTAGTCGACTGTGAACTACATGGATTGTATCATTGGAAGTAGCGTTAAAATTCCAGCGTAACCTGTGTAGAACACTATTAGTGTTAATATACATGTACCATCATATTCACTATAAAATAGATATATAGCCTATTTATATATATGACTTACATACCCTACAGATATATTTAGTGCTGAAATCACGTACTATTCGAGCAGGGGGTTTGTCTCCCCTTGATAAGTAATACAATATTCCTGTGATGATAGTACATGTGACAAGTAGACAAAACAGCATGCCAGGCCAAGAAGAGGCAATATATATAATATGCATCTCGTAGATGTTAAATATACCATAGAAAACATTCAACAAACGTTAAAATTAAGTCACCCAAACGTTTCTTCTTGTCATTTTGTCTGGACTTTTTCTCGAAAACCAATTGTCGGATTCTAATGAAACTTTGCACGAGTATAGGAGTGGGTTGGAGGCTGGGGGTTAGGGGTTGGGTGGGTGGGTGGGGGAGGGGAGCCTTTGTGTTTGAAATCGAGTAACAAAAATGGCCGCCATAGGCTTCTCATTGGCTGAAATTTAGATATTATCCGATTGAGGCGAAAATTGGTAAACATGGGTTTTGAGGGAAGGCGAACACAATTCGAAAACCTGTATTGCCATGGAAACAAAATCAATTTCTAATTGGTTTAAATCTACATATTGTCTGAATTTAAAGAAATCTGGTATGAAGGTACATCATGGGACACCGCTCACTCCTGTATTCTCACTTTCACATTTTAAGAAAATGGCCACCATTTCCTGGTCTTTGATTGGTCTTAATTAGGATATTGTCCGATTTTGATGAACTTTTGTATGTAGGTACATAATGGGACACTGGTCACTTTTGTTACCTCACTACATATTTAAACAAAATGGCCGCCATTTCCTGGCCTCTGATTGGTCAAAATTGAGATATTTTCTGATTCTGATGAAATTAGGTATATAGAGGTATTAGGGGCATGCAAAACCAACTAAATTGGTTTCGTCGCCATAGCAACCATACAGAGGTTTCTGATAGTTCAAAATTTAGATTTTGTTCGATTTCGATGAAATTTGGTATAAAGGGATATTGAGGACTGCCGAACATAATGGTACGACTGGTTTCCCATTATTAGTAGTTGTTATTATTTTTTTTTTAATAGTTATATTTCTAGATATGCAGAAGCCGGAAATTCATCTCTATTGACATGGTTCTTTTGTCATGTTTTCCATTATTTAGATAATAAATTCGTAATAAATTTAGCGGAAAGGGAACTGAAAAAAGGTAATATGTTAGATTTGAATAATAACATCATTTAGCTATTAGAATTTACATAACGCGTTTTATAGGCATAATTGTTGTATCGCCTGCAAGAAAAACAAGCTGGCGACATAAAGGTATCACTATGTCGGCGTGTTAAGACTCAAGTTCCTTTGGACTGATCAAATTTAAACTTCACGCAAATGCTCCTAACGACTAACGTTCGATGGTCCATCGTCCACGTCACTGTTACAAAAAACAGAAAATTCGCGTACTTGGGATAATTCAAGCTCCTTTGGGTCCATCAAACTTAACATTCATACAGTTTTCCTAACCATAACGGCTTGTATGGGATTGTGTTGTACTGGTTCAAAGGTCAATTCACTTTTACTGTGAATGGAAAAAAACGTTTCTATGCACTAACTTTTGTTCTTTTGGTCTATGTCCATGCGATGCTCATTTACCAAAAGCGCCTGCTCTGTATTTCACGATTGGGTAAAGCTGCTCGACCTGCTTGCTTTTAACACGATTTCTGTAAGTGAATAAAATATATCTTTTTCTTCGTAAAAACCGGACTTGATGCGCAGGGGTCACATCCACTTCAATCGAATTCTTGTCAACTGACGATTACAGATATAAATCATTAAGTCATAACGCTTCAACATATTGATTGACTGTTGACTTCAATTTCGGTTCAGTCATTAACAATGCTAGGTGACTGGTGTGCTTGTTATTGCGCATATTTCCTTGGTAAAATAATGTCGCTTAGGTCTTTTTTTCTTTAATTGTCAATTAACCGTGAAATAAAGAAGATTACACATTTTAAATCAACATTAACACATTCAAATTCAGAATATCAGGATGTCCCAACCTAAAGATGTCGAGGTCGTCACTGACGTGAGCAGGTGTCGTGACATCGTGAAGGAGCTCGAGAAATCTGATGTCATCGCAGTGGATGCTGAGGGAGTCCAGTTGGGTAAGGATGGTCCTCTGACCCTGCTCCAGGTGGGAACGGTCAATCATATAGTCTACCTGTTTGACATCCATACAAATAGGAATCTCTTCACGCAAGGGAAACTACAGGATGTACTGACCTCACCAAGGATTACGAAGGTACTAAATAAGAGTTGGTTAGAAAAATAGTATTTGTTAGTCAATCTTGGAAGAAAGATATATAATTTGGTTGGTAATTATATACACAATGTTTAAGGTATATTTGGTAACAAACTCTTGAGTATATTATAGTATTTTGATTTACAGGTGATGCATTCTTGCTCTGGCGACAGCGCTGCCCTCTACTATCAGTTTAATATTCGTATCCATAACGTTTTCGACACACAGGTAAGACTCTGCAAGTATGACGAAGAAATAAAACAAGCTTTACCATTGCGTAACAGTAAGAGACGAAAGGACACTGCAGGGGTGTCCTGCTTGGTGTCGTCGGTAGTATGCTTGATGAAGTAGCAATATAAAGTTTGTGTTATTTCCGCGCTATCGGAGGGAGACGAACACGGACATACCACAGCCTCTAACAACACACTTACATCCACCGCACGCATTTTTGGGGCCGTGGTGGCCGAGTCATTAAGGTGGTCAGACACTTTATCACTAGCCCTCCATCTCTGGGTTGCGAGTTCGAAACCTACTTGGGGCAGTCGCCAGGTACTGACCGTAGGCCGGTGGCTTTTCTCCGGGTACTCGGCTTTCCTCCACCTCTTAACCTGGCAACGCACGCATTTCGCACAGAGGGGAGGGTGCCCTTAGATAAATTTAGCTTCTAAACTATACCTTCACACGGTCTTACCTTTGGTCTCTAGTTAAGCGTTCGTCATTTGTGGAAGGCATTTGGTCATGTCCCCCGAGTCTATACTAGGGTCTTTAAAATGGTAGTGGGGCGGCTAACGTGTTCGTTGTCCGTATAATATAACTGGATGAGGAGTCCTGCTGGATGTTTTTGGCAGAAGGCTTCAGGGAGATAGCAAGCTCTACACATCAGTTTCACGCAATTACAAGGAAACGGACATACTACACCTTTCGAAAACAAGCATGCATCTCCCACACCCATAGGTCACAAAAAAAATCAAGACACATTCAACGGATAACTATTTTTTTGTATGTCCACCTAGCCCTTATGCCATGGCGCCGGGCCTGTTCCGTTTTGCGTTCGTACATCGCTCGTCATTTTCTTGAAATTGTAAGTGATAAAGCAAAACTTGTGACTCTGACTCTGATCAGATTTTACATAAAGGTTGTTTTGTATAAATTCTTCATATTGGAACATATTTTGTGTAGGAGCAAGGTATTATATTGTTTATTTTCAGTTAATCAATATCATTTGCCCCTCAGTTATACTTGCAAGGGCTTAAGGTTCGGTTTGTGAAGCTATCTGTTGTTTCCCCATCATTAACGTGATTGGTGTCATGTACTGCCAAATATGCGTGCACAGGTGCAAACTGTATCAAGTGGTCATAATTAGGTCACCTGGCCCGAAGGGATTTTGATGCAAATTTGGTCAGAAGCATTATTTGTGCATATTGGATTTATTGTTGTCTAACCGAAGGATGTGTGAAACTCTTCGGGTGGGAGAAAGGGGGCCCAATAGGGAAAAAGCGAAAAACATCTTTAAAATTATTTCTTTTTTAAGGATAACAGGATTTTGCCAACATGCAGTTAAAAAGTAGGAAAATATTTGAATTATAACTGAATTTAGAGCTTATGTTTGCCATAATTACTGAAATATCCAGGTAATCGATGCAAGGCCTCTGGGCATTTTGTTTCATTTAAGGTTAGAAGAAAAAGGTCTAGAGTTGGAATATTCGTTACGGAACAGTATGATATGTCGCAGGCTTTCCTTCATTCCCAGACGTAACTTTAACCACGACTACTTATGCAATAACCAAAACGCACGTATTTGCAACCTTCACACTTTCTGTTATTAATTTTTCATTAATTTGAATTCAGGTAGCAAACCTTTTGCTAGAGGAGAGCAGGGGAAGAGAACTCGCTAACTTAATCAAGCTTGAGGATCTGTGTCAGAAGTATTCGTCGGTCGCCAAGGTCGCAGATCAGAAGGATTCAGTCAAGGTAAATAATCGCATGTAACATAACACTTAGATGTGTGTTGATATTATCAGGTGTCTGTAACCTATTATTAGTATCACCCTCAATTTTTTATCTACTTCAATACGAAGACAGTGAGGGGATAGGCCTATCTGTGTATCACTCCGTTTGTACGTGTGCTCTTACGATCGTATATTCACTTGTTGTCAACGCAATTGCAACGAAGTCCAGAATTGAATATACCATTTCTTTCCTGCGTGTGATTGTACGGTATTCTGTTCATGTTTTATCAGTTATCTAGCTACTTTATTTCATACGGGGTTTTGTTCAAACCTATTTTTGGTAAGTAACAATGGTAATACCGAGAACGTTCAAGAACATTCAAGGGTTCTAAGGACAAGGTAACTGATTTTAATTAAACTTCGTATAATGGGCAAATATAATACTACCACGAATTGGCGTAAGTGCTAGTTGCAGAGTATACTTGGCAGGCGAGGAATATTTTATCTCGCGATGCCGTGTTGCAATAGAGATTTGTGACTACTCATCGTCATCCTCGCCAGGTTGTGATACGTTTGTGAATTGTCATCTTATTATTCATTTAATTATATACACATATTTTCAATAGTGTGGTGCGGATGTATTAATATTTGTTTGCGTTATCTATTCTATATATCTTGTTCATACAGGATAAGTGGGTAAGAGAAATTGGCGATTTGTGGGCTAAACGTCCTCTTTCTGAAGATATGATGCAATATGCCGCCGGTGACGTCAAAGCTATTGTGCCAGAGGTTTACAACACAATGAAAAAGTAAGAAATCCCTTTCCTGTATAATTCACTAGTTCGTTTAAGAAAAATCTATTTTAATAATACGCCCGAACCAGCATTTAGTTTATGATAAAGTTTAAATAAAGCGAAAGAAAAACTATAAATTCGATGCAAAAATTAACTTATCTTCTCTATAAATTTACCAAATGAAACGGTTTTGATTATCTCAGGCGCATAGAAGACTCTGGGTTATTGGATCAGTTGCACAAACGCGTAGAAGAGGAAATTCTGTTCACCGTCGATGAGAGGATGAGGGAACAGAGAAAGGCGAGGGTTAATGAAGCAATAGGTCGTGTTCTGAGAACAATTGACAAAACATATAAACCGGACATCAATTGGAAAGACATAGACGATCCGGATGTGGAAATGGCTATTCAGAGAGTTCATGTTAATGATGTGGAGGCATTATCACCTCTTATCAATCGACTAAAGCGCCAGAGTATTCAGCAGGACCTGGATGAGTTGGAGGAAAGCTTCGTGTCAGAGGATGGCGTCTTTAACATATTGAACGGACGCTTTGACAGATCACTAAAAACCGGATTTAGCTGTAAAGAACCTTTAATACGAGACAGGACAAAAACTTTACAAGATCGTGTCGTCAAAATAACATTGGATCACATCCCGAGGAAGTATGACGTCACCACTCCAGTGACGTATATCTCCCGTCACGAGAAGGACGTCCTATATTGGATGCGACCACCTCCATCAGGGGAACATGATTCCCGTTACAACAAGGTTGTACTTGGTACGTAAACATAAAGATACTTATTCGTACATCATTATAAGACCGTGATATGGTTCGGTTATCCATTTCATCATATTTCCATTACAATGGCATTACCTCCCCCTATTGGTTGAATTGAACTTTACAACTTAAAACCACACTAAAACAAAGAGCAATTAATTACATTGCCACTATACATTGTGTTAACAGGTCGCAAATTAGCAATGAAATGTCACCTTTAATATAGCTTTCTAACACTCTCTTACGTTGTGGCTATGTCATTATGGAATATATTAAAAACGTTAATTAATTTCATATGCCACAAGCATTTAGGTTAGTGACTTTCCAATTTATTGATTGATTATGATAGCCTTATATTACATCACCGTAAGTGTAAGATTATATTCGTCACGTAACTACTATTAATGAGAAAATAAGCAGAAAACTTTTCAATTTTCGATTATATGCAAGACTGGCGAAATCCGGCTCGGTGTGGATGATACCGTCTTCCCAAAGAATCATGCGACGTCACATACATGTATTTACCATGAAGTCACAATCGTATTATTATACATGTGTCATATAATATTTATGATATGACCGTATGACATGGCAGGCCGAGCCAGTTATGTGATAAAATGACCGTACAATTATATGTGATTTCGTTTGGTTAATAATTGTTTAACGTCCTATCAACTGATACGGTCATGGATGGCCTTCCCTGTGTACAGGGTGTATGCATGTTGTATATCTGTGTGTAATTTGGAAGGTTATATGTTCCAGTAAGTCTCTTTGTGATAGGGCGTATCTGACTTTCTACTGTTACCTCACTGAAGCCGAAGACATCCCTGTTGTCTGATATCTTATTACGTTTACCATGCGTTCTGTTGTATCCTGTTTGTTATGTCTCGTCTCCTGTATACCGTATGTCTTTTAAATTATTTATTGACCTTTTCCAGCATTATATTGGAAGCTGATGGAGGCAGACCTTGACGATACTACGCAAAAGTTTGAGCGGGAAACAATTTCATATTGTATGCATGAAGGACACTACAGAAAGATAAAGTTTTACATGAACCAGCGAACTCCGGTACCTCTGTCTATCAAAATGAAAGCACTAAATTTCATTAAAAAACTTGACAAGACTTTTGGAAGAGGTGTTGTGCCTGCCAAACGATGATGTCATAAACATTGTGGCAGAGGTTGATACTTATGCAGAACAAACCAACCCATTTCTATCAAAACAGACACACGTTCCCAGCCAACGAGATCTTAGTGTGTTCCTGATGACACGTTGACATATTACTGAGATTAATGTTTTTCTATGTGTGAATGTCCTTTTAATCTCATGTTGTTTTGCCCTAAATAACTCTTGTCGATGGGTTTTAAAAGAATACGATACACGCACAGGATAAGTTATTTTAATAACTATAGAGATAATCGATGTAAAATAAAACAGTATTTCTAGCTCAAAACATTATAACGAGGGCAATGTATGAATACAGAAATGTAGATTTGTATGGAGAGCCTTGAAAAAGTAGGGGCCGCGGTGGCCAAGTGGTTCATGTGTACCGACACCTTAACACTAGCCCTCCACCACTGGGTTGCGAGTTCGAAACCTACGTGGGGCAGTTGCCAGGTACTGACCGTAGGCCGGTGGTTTTTCTCCGGGTACTCCGGCTTTCCTCCACCTCCAAAACCTGGCACGTCCTTAAATGACCCTGGCTGTTAATAGGACGTTAAACAAAAACAAACCAAAACCTTGAAAAAGTGAAAAACCAAGTGTTCCGGAGTAGTTAACGTCTTCTATTAAATCAAATTCCCGAAATGAGAAATAATGTGGTGAAGAAAAAAATTCCTTCTGTCTGTCCATGGGCACTGCTTGCAATGGAAACTCCTAAACTTGTGGACCGATTTTCACAAAACTTCACAGGAATGTTATGGAACATGTGCAGATTTGCATGCCCCTGTGTTTTTATTTGAAAGTTGGTTGCCGTGGTAACTAGTCACTATTAACATGTTGTTTTTTTTTATTATTATATAACTTTAAAGTATTTTTCTTGTATTTCTGAAAAAAAATCATGTTATACGGGCCCTATGGACCGCTTATTTAGGCAATTTTGGTTCCAATGGTAATCAGTTTTAGTATATACAGTGCACTCTGTCCAAACCGGACTCTGTCCAATCCGGATATTTGCCAAAACCGGCCAAATAATTTGGTCCCGAAAATTCCCTTCTTTATTTATAGTAAATAATCCGGACTCTGTCTATTCTGTAATCCGGCCATATATCCCGGCCCCATTCCTTCTGTGTACTAGTAAATCTACTCTGTATAAACCGGCGTCAGTCCCATTTATGTTTACCTAGTAGTTTAAGGGGCTCCCGACGAGTGTTTATACAGTTTAATTGCCGCACAGGTATATTATTAATTAACCATTAAACGTCATTGTCCACAGGTGGCTACGGCTGGATAATCACCGAAACAGTTGTGAGGTACAATAAAGAATGCATTTTTGTCAATTTATACCAATAATGTTACGTGTTTGTAAATGTATCGTAATTAAGAAATGTTTCATGCTGGCTGGCTTCCCTTCTCGGACCTCACTACACGAAAGTACCCGGATGAGGAAGTCGGAGATGATGATGACGACATACCTTTTGTAATACTCCGTTTCTATTATCAACAAACATGGATCTTACGACAGCCGCCAACATTAAGGAACAATTAGAAATTGAGGCTAATTCCTCAGATTGGGAATCTGCACTTAAAGAAAGTGTCAGATCGATTGATTGTTCGGACTCGGTGGAAGGCCTCTGTCACGCTCGCATAACTAGATTAGTAAACATGGTAAGTATTTTTGTGGTGTTTCTATGTGTTATGTATGTAGGGTTTGTATTTAGTGGTGCGCTACCTATAAGTCGGACCTCTCTGTCAGGTAAGTATTTTCGATAAGGCGCGAGAGATACCAGATGACGGGCGATCGGTAAGGCACGCTCTGGACGGAGGATCGTTCGAGGTATTGGAGACATTGTTATATTTGTCTCATATGAGTGGAAGCACAGAAAGCTGACTGTGGTAAGTGTTTGGCCCTTTTTGGTTTATATTGCCCATGTATTTATCCGATTGGATTATAGTATTTACCTGTAGGAGACCGGTCAAGCATTTATAGTTGATGCGGTCCACTCGTGCGTGACTGAGTTGTTTACGTGTATGTTTGAATTTCTATAACTAGTTATTGTTTTATCTATATGTTATAATGGTAACTATAGTATCAATAAGCTGTATAAGCAAGATATTTGTATATCAGTCATGTATTAGTTGTATACGGGCCAGTTATTGTCATGTATTTAGTGTAAAGTAAGCGTATGCGTTTTCTATAGGTATGGAGGCCCATAGGTGATAGACTGTAATTATTTATTGTACGCTGTGGACCCGCATGTTTACTTAACTGGTAATTCGCATAAGTATGCTATATTATTCAGTAATTATAGTAATATTTAAGTAATGTTATTTAATTATCATGAATTTATATATAATTGTATATCTAGAAACCCCAGTTTGTTAGGAGTGTAAATGTATGGAAGCGCGTAAGTGAAATAAATATCTAGCTCTTGTATACGCGAAGAGACTTTTAAACTACCTGGAATATTACGGATTTCTACAAACTATGTCCTATTTTCTGTATTTACCAGCTTTCTACCGTGGATTATCAAGGGAACTGGGTGAGATGGACCAGCCAACACAGTAACAGTTTTGACCATGACAGGGTCATCTACATGTGATAGTCAGTGGCGGTATAACCCAGCCTTGTTTCCCGGTGATGCAGTTGACTCATATAAGTCAGTGGTCAACAGTTCGACCTACATGTATACCTGTGTGGTTTCCATGTGGCAGTGATGATGATTCCGATATCAGCTGATTGTTATGTTAACACTGAAGTGTTATGAGATACTGAAGTATCTACATCTACACTCATAGCTGGCTACTCATGTGACGTGATAAGGACAGAGGACCAGAGGAGTTGATTGGAAAGGAAGAGGACAGAACTTTTAAAAAGACTGTATATATCCTTATGTGTAGTGTGAGTGTGAGTGTGTGTGCATTTTGTAGATATAATAGCCTTATAAATACTGTAAATAAATATGTATATACTGTATAGAATGCTTTATTGTGTTATCAATACTGGGTATGGCTGTGCCGCTCTGACCACAGTTACAATTTGGTGGCAGCGGTGGGATGACTGGTGCTAGTCTGCTCGGTTGATTTCATGATTTACATTCTGTCAGTAGATGCTGGAAAGGTTTTCCACAGGTTACATGTAGTTAGGATTAGGTTCCCCATTTCTTTCACAGCAGTCTGGACACTGTGTGGCAATTGGTATAGGTGAGCAAGTGAGTAACTGTATTCTGAGACGGGAAAAAGGCCTGTACAAGTATTCGAGGATTTGGGGTGAGTACCTAAGAAATTGTGTTAGTCATAATTATTCATTGTTTTGTTATATGTTCTTTGTTTTACATAGCTTACATCATGTCGACACTCGAGGAATTGATTTTGTATGGTAAGGAGCTTGGTTTACAGGGTCAGGAATTACGCAAGTTCGTATCTGAGGAACAAGCCAAGGCCAGGCATGAAAGAGAAGAAGATAGAAGGGTTAGGCTACAAGAGCTTGAGGAGAAAGAGAAGGAGCGTCTTTTCCAGAAGGAGATGCTGATGGAAAAAGCAAAGCTAGAGAGGGAGAGCGAAGCGAGGGCAATTGAAGAACATAAGAGGCAGATGGAATTGCAAGCTTCCCAGTCAAAACCAACGGTGCGAGATGGAACAGCATTTCGGGGTCCTAAGCTGCCCGCATTCGAAGAGGGTAAAGACAACATGGATGCCTATTTGCAGCGTTTCGAGAGATATGCGACCGCTCAGAAGTGGGACTCGGCTAGTTGGGGAGCAAATCTTAGTGCTCTACTGAAGGGGAAGGCACTCGATGTTTTTTCTCGACTTCCAGTGGAACAGGCACTTAAGTATGAGGAGCTTAAGAAGGCTTTGCTCAGGCGCTTTGAGAAGACAGAGGAAGGTTTTAGGAAGGCATTTCATGCTGCAAGACCAGAAAGCGGTGAGACCTTTTCTCAGTTCTCTTTGAGACTGGAGAATTACTTTGAGAGATGGGTAGAGATGACAGGGACTCAAAAGACCTATGAAGGCGTAATGGATCTAGTTATCAGAGATCGATTCATTTATTGTTGTGGGAGAGATCTGGCGTTATTCTTGAAGGAAAGAATTCCGAAGTCGTTGGAAGAGACGGCCAAGCTTGCGGACCAGTTTGCTGATGCCAGGGGTAGTAGGAGTAACCTAATGACTACAAGGACGACCAAGCATGCTGATAGCAAACCACAACAGAACAACAGTCCACACACAGGAGACAACTCTCGTGGGAAGTCGTTACTGCCATCAAAGGAGAGGAAGTGTTATTCTTGTGGGAAACCAGGTCATTTGTCGTACGAGTGTCGGGGTAAAAAGTCATCTAACGTTGCTGCTGTAGTAGGGGAGATTTGCTCGGAGGACGTTGGTAGACGCAAACACTTGTCAACAAGAGGACGAGGGAGAAGATCTACTAGAAGTAGAAGTAAAAGAAGATGCAGTGAAGGTACTCGGGTACAGGCATCATCTCCTTCAGTTGATAGAAGTCCTCCCACTCTCAGTGAGTCATGCAACATAAAGATGGCTGGAGACAGAGGCATGCCGATAGCAAGTGGATATGTTGGCGACCATTTTGTTACGGTGTTAAGGGATAGCGGTTGTAGCGGTGTTGTCGTGAGGAAGGATTTGGTGGACCCTTCTAGGATTTCTAACCGGCAGCAGGTGTGTTCGCTTGCAGATGGATCCAGGATACAGGTGCCTGTGGCTGAGTTAGAAATTGACACACCCTATTTTAGAGGAACAACTGATGCCTGGGTATTGGAGACACCCCTGTACGACCTGATAATTGGTAATGTACAGGGTGCGAGACCCCCCAACCATCCTGACAACGATTGGCAAAGCGAGAATGGAAGAATACAGGCTGTAGAGACGAGATCTCAGAAGAAAAGGAATCAGAATGGATATCGTGCACTACAGGTGAAGGAAGTTACTGACATTGGGACCATGGACGAGATTAAGAAGGAACAGAAGGTGGACCCTACTTTGTCAAGATTTATGGATATGGCTAAGTTAGACGACCAGCATGAACGACAAGATGGCGGAGTTTCGGTAATATTCTATCATAAGGGTTTGCTTTACCGGAAATTTCGGAGTTCAAAGGTAGCCAATGGTAAGGAGTTTCGGCAGTTAGTAGTTCCCAGGAAATTTCGACAGGCAGTGTTGGACCTTGCACATGCATCCATCATGGCGGGACATCAAGGAGTCAAGAGGACAACAGCACGTGTTCTCTCGGAATTCTTCTGGCCCGGCGTCCAAGCAGATGTGACAAGGTATTGCAGGTCATGCGATATATGCCAGCGAACTATTTCTAAGGGAAGAGTTCCTGTAGCGCCACTGGGGAACATGCCGCTGATTGATACGCCATTCCAGAGGGTTGCAGTGGATTTGATTGGACCAATTCAACCAGCAACAGATAGGGGAAACAGATATATTCTGACGGTAGTAGACTACGCGACAAGATATCCAGAGGCTGTAACGCTACGTGGCATAGAGACGGAGCAAGTAGCAGAAGCGTTGGTTGACATATTTAGTAGGGTTGGAGTTCCAGCTGAGATGCTCTCGGACCAAGGGGCGCAGTTCACTTCTGGTGTCATGCGTGAAGTTGCCCGGCTGCTGTCAATGAAGCAATTGACAACGACCCCTTACCATCCCATGTGCAATGGGTTGGTTGAGAGATTCAATGGTACGCTTAAGCAGATGCTTAGGAGGATGAGTGCGGAACGACCAAAGGACTGGGACAAGTTCATCAATGCATTGTTATTTGCCTACCGAGAAGTTCCACAGGAGAGCTTGGGGTTTTCCCCTTTCGAACTATTGTACGGAAGATCAGTACGTAGACCAATGATGGTTTTGAAGGAATTGTGGACCAAGAATGTGCCAGATGAAGAAGTCAAATCTACATATCAGTATGTGATGGATTTGAGGGAAAGACTGGAGGAAACGTGTCAGTTGGCAAAGGAACATTTAAAGATGGCCAAAGGGAAGCAGAAGAAGTACTTCAACAGGAAATCGAAGGTTAGACAACTGAAAGCAGGAGACAAGGTATTGGTGTTGTTGCCAACCAAAGCCAATAAGTTGCTAATGCAGTGGCGTGGACCATTTCAAGTAGTTGAGAGAGTTGGACCGTCGGACTATCGAGTAAATCGCGATGGTAAGATTAAGACACTCCATGTGAATCTTCTGAAGAAGTATGTAGAACCAGAAGTCAAAAGGTCGGATCCAGAGGTTAGCGAAATCCTTGGGTGTATAGCCACAGCGGTTCTTCATGAGGACGAAGACGATTATGAAGGAAACCCGGAGTTAGAGACACTTCCGTCTAAGACTGGTAAAGAGGGAGTGGATGATGTCGTCCTAGCTGAGGAATTGACGTCATCACAGCTGGAGGATGTCAACGAGCTACTACACTCTTACAAAGATGTACTCACGGACATGCCTGGCCACACCAACACGACATTCATACGACAACATCAGAACCTGTTCGTGTGAAGCAGTATCCATTACCATACAGCACCAAGGAAGTCATAATGGATGAGGTCAAGAAGATGATTGATATGGAAATCATTGAGCCATCGGAATCGCCCTATGCCGCACCTGTTGTAATGGTGAAGAAGAAGGATGGCAGCATCAGATTCTGCATTGACTTCAGGAGGCTAAACCGTGTGACAGTGTTCGATGCTGAACCAATGCCAGACACAAACAACATCTTCGGTCGGCTTGCAGGAGCGCGTTACTTCTCTAAGCTGGGTCTGTCTAAGGGATATTGGCAGGTGCCTATGGCGGAAGACGCGAAACCAAAGACTGCATTCAGCACTCCCCAAGGACTGTTCCAATTTCGGGTAATGCCGTTTGGATTAGTTAACGCACCTGCGACGTTTAGCCGCCTTATGAGGAAACTGTTAGCGGGAATGGACTGGTTGGATAATTTCATCGACGACATTCTCATTTTTACGGAAACATGGGAGCAACATCTGGAAGTGTTGAAGGAATTATTTGGTCGGTTGGGGAAGGCGAGGTTGACAGCACGACCTACAAAGTGTTCGATTGGTTTCATGTCTCTACCTTGTCTGGGGTATGTAGTTGGAGATAAGCGACTTCGACCAGACCAGGAAAAGATCAAGGCTATAGAAGAGGCACCAAAACCAGAAACAAAGAAACAAGTGCGATCGTTTCTGGGACTAGCGAGCTTTTATCGGAGATTCATACCGAATTTCTCTGCAATAGCCATACCTCTGAGTGACCTGACCAAGAAAGGACTCGCAAATAAGGTTGAGTGGAACGACAGTCATGAGAAGGCATTTGTAACTTTGAAGACGATGTTGACCAGCAGTCCTGTTCTGAAGTTACCGGATCTTACACAGGAGTTTATTCTCAGGACTGATGCATCCGATACAGGTATTGGGGCTATTCTGCTGCAAGAGGAGAACGACAAGCCGATGCCGGTAGCATACGCTAGCCGGAAACTTCTTCCCCGTGAGAAGAATTACGCCATTATTGAGAGAGAGTGCTTAGCTATCGTTTGGGGCATACAAAAGTTTGAACCGTACCTGTATGGACGCGAGTTTGTTTTGGAAACAGACCACCAACCATTGATGTATCTGAACCGGACGAGGACAGCTAACGGAAGGCTGATGAGATGGGCTTTGATGTTGCAGCCTTACAGGTTTCGCTTGCGGGCCATCAAGGGTTGTGACAATGTTGGAGCGGATTATCTCAGCCGGGTGTAGGAACCTATATTGGATATAGAGTGGGACGTTGCTGTCGTTAGTCCGGGAAGATCACAGGAATTCCAGTTGGAATACGTAGTGTTGGTATTCTTTATGTTATGCGAGGTGGATATTTTGTGAAATTGTGGCAATTTCATCTGAAGCGGGGGGATGTGTCACGCTCGCATAACTAGATTAGTAAACATGGTAAGTATTTTTGTGGTGTTTCTATGTGTTATGTATGTAGGGTTTGTATTTAGTGGTGCGCTACCTATAAGTCGGACCTCTCTGTCAGGTAAGTATTTTCGATAAGGCGCGAGAGATACCAGATGACGGGCGATCGGTAAGGCACGCTCTGGACGGAGGATCGTTCGAGGTATTGGAGACATTGTTATATTTGTCTCATATGAGTGAAAGCACAGAAAGCTGACTGTGGTTAGTGTTTGGCTCTTTTTGGTTTATATTGCCCATGTATTTATCCGATTGGATTATAGTATTTACCTGTAGGAGACCGGTCAAGCATTTATAGTTGATGCGGTCCACTCGTGCGTGACTGAGTTGTTTACGTGTATGTTTGAATTTCTATAACTAGTTATTGTTTTATCTATATGTTATAATGGTAACTATAGTATCAATAAGCTGTATAAGCAAGATATTTGTATATCAGTCATGTATTAGTTGTATACGGGCCAGTTATTGTCATGTATTTAGTGTAAAGTAAGCGTATGCGTTTTCTATAGGTATGGAGGCCCATAGGTGATAGACTGTAATTATTTATTGTACGCTGTGGACCCGCATGTTTACTTAACTGGTAATTCGCATAAGTATGCTATATTATTCAGTAATTATAGTAATATTTAAGTAATGTTATTTAATTATCATGAATTTATATATAATTGTATATCTAGAAACCCCAGTTTGTTAGGAGTGTAAATGTATGGAAGCGCGTAAGTGAAATAAATATCTAGCTCTTGTATACGCGAAGAGACTTTTAAACTACCTGGAATATTACGGATTTCTACAAACTATGTCCTATTTTCTGTATTTACCAGCTTTCTACCGTGGATTATCAATGGAACTGGGTGAGATGGACCAGCCAACACAGCAACAGTTTTGACCATGACAGGGTCATCTACATGTGATAGTCAGTGGCGGTATAACCCAGCCTTGTTTCCCGGTGATGCAGTTGACTCATATAAGTCAGTGGTCAACAGTTCGACCTACATGTATACCTGTGTGGTTTCCATGTGGCAGTGATGATGATTCCGATATCAGCTGATTGTTATGTTAACACTGAAGTGTTATGAGATACTGAAGTATCTACATCTACACTCATAGCTGGCTACTCATGTGACGTGATAAGGACAGAGGACCAGAGGAGTTGATTGGAAAGGAAGAGGACAGAACTTTTAAAAAGACTGTATATATCCTTATGTGTAGTGTGAGTGTGAGTGTGTGTGCATTTTGTAGATATAATAGCCTTATAAATACTGTAAATAAATATGTATATACTGTATAGAATGCTTTATTGTGTTATCAATACTGGGTATGGCTGTGCCGCTCTGACCACAGTTACAGCCTCTTAAAACAAACAACAATCAGTGATTGTTTTCAACTGATGTAACGAACACATAGTGTCATGTTGCCAGTGTTGAATTAAATTATGTTATTCAATTCAAAGTTTGTATATGCATGAATAATGCACAATGACAACTTATTTGTAATATATATATATATATTTTTTTTCATTCAACGACGATATCAAGAAGAAACTCTCTACGAACCGGCTTTATTTTCTGGTCCCAAAGGTGTCCGGTTTAGACAGAGTGCACTGTACATGTTTTGTTTCATCGGTGCTTAGATCAATTTTATTCATATTTGACTAGTTGTGTTCCTTATTGATGACAATTATTTCAAACATCAGCTGTTCACAAAGAAATGCAACTATGGAAACATTATAAATGGCGCCTTCTGTTTGGTTATGTTGAGATGTTGTCTCATTAAGCTGAAAATTGGTATTCCGGTATTTCAAGGGAGAGTAAACACAAAGGTGCTATTTTCTAATGCAATATATGTTGTTTAGTTACAAACGTCACAAGGGGAAGTCGAGGTATTAGTTAGACATTGACTTACATTTGTAATTGAAAATGACATTGGCAATGGCGGCGGACAGATATGAAACAAGCAGAAGATGATGTAAGGAATATGGAAACCATATTTATTGAGTATGAGTTTGTTACAGGAAAAAACTAATTTCACTAAAAAATCAATTAATAATCAATAAATAAACAAATGCCTTTTTCAATTTTCTGCTTGAGAATTATTCTACACTGCTCCTAGTTCGTTTAATAAGCAATGAATCGGTCTATCATCAATTAACAGTTCTGATTTTTTTGTCTTCAAAATACAAACACAGACAGTATACCCGGTACTTAATTATACACACGCACCACATGCTTTCGTTTGTCTTCGATGAGCAGCTGCAATTTCAGACTGACATAATTCTCCTTGTTATTGATTTCCTTGAGAACTGCAATTACTATAAATTAGAATAACATAAAGGT
The DNA here is from genome assembly GCF_902652985.1 of Pecten maximus. Taxonomy (NCBI): domain Eukaryota; kingdom Metazoa; phylum Mollusca; class Bivalvia; order Pectinida; family Pectinidae; genus Pecten; species Pecten maximus. Next base: position 13,784,727 of record NC_047027.1, on the reverse strand, counting down.
AAATTTATTTGATAATGGGCATGTTCTGACTCTATTACTTATTAATACTAAAGAAGTGCGGTATACATTTGGTATTTTTGTACAATGGGTGATAATTCAGGGTGATAATGTATCTTTTATCTTACGTTACCTGTCTGTTTATTACTTTGGCCTGAAATAGCCCAGTAGTAATGATGTACATGGAAACAAACATGTTACTAATGCAATAGGCACACCCGTTATCCTGACAAGTACAACCATAAAGCTGGCATCAGTTCCGCCCTATCAGAGGGATACACAAAAAGTACCGTATCCTCCAAAACACACGTACAATCCTCGCACGCATGCAGATTGAAATCCGGGAATGTTGTCATAAAATGAGTCCAGGTGTGGACGTTTAAAAAATTGAAAACCAAACCAAACAGCGGGTTAACGGATACTTGTCAAAACTTTTTGTATTTCCTGGGCGTGATATCAGGTGCCGACATTGCTGTTTACGTCCGCAATTTGAACGATACATTTACATTTGTGTAGAAAGAAAAAAAGTAAAATCAATCAAAATACGTCCATGTGTAGGTTAACTTATTGATTACCACTCGCCATCGAAGCGTGATTTAAAGGTGTCACATAAATAAGTCATACACAATATCCCCTCGATAATATAAGTTTCAGGTGTGTACACAATCAACATAGGAAAACAGGACAAATGATATAATGCATGCTAAATGTTGCATAGTATAACATTATATTTGTTTGATTCAGCAATCAATCCCTGAACAGCGGTGGGCTGTAAACATACTGAGAGTGATGCTGTTACAAGGATTATAGTTGATTTCAAGTGAATTTATCTGTATGTAAAAACTTAACCATAACTGGTTTTTATTAGTTTTACAAATCTATCGCATTTCGGTGTTCCCATAAGGGAAAACACACTGGCGGCTATGTACACCTACCGACGTTGTCATTGAGAATAGGTGTCCCTTAGTCTTATATTCAGGGTTCATTGAAGGGCCTCAAAATTAGTCCGTGTGTATCCTACTGTATGTTGGTCAAAGAAGGCGATCAAAAGTGATGCCCACTAAAGAAATCGTGGGTTTTCCTTCGTGACATCTATTTAGGGAACGACGAAGACACCAAAATAGATATGTAGCCATTGCAACACTTGGTATCTTAAATCTTTCCTTTATTGCATCAATGTTCTGTCTTTCTGTGTTTTGTTTATTTCTATAGCTGTCTTCTTGATTACTGTCCTCATATTACCCTGGCTGTGGCAAGTACCCGGAATAAATGATATATTACGGTGGAATATGCGACATTGTATCTAACAAAAATGGAAAATGTTCGAATGTCATCGCCCCACATATAATATCTACTGACATGCATAGAATAAAATATATATTTGATGTAATGTAAATGAATAATGTCGTCATTTTAACTAAGACTGTAATGCAATATTGTAATAGAACCATAAACTACGAAAAGTAGTAAAAAGTCGTTCCAACGTGATAAAAAACCGTACGTGACACCCCAGGGTCATACAATTCATAATTTTGGTAAAGTACCTGAAGACACTTCCATCTATGAAGAGTATTTTATTCTACTTTATTAAGGTCTTGAGAAGAAATTTCTTGAAATTTCAGTTAATTTGACCCATTTTGGACCAACCCATAAGTCCCTGGGAGTCAGTCGGTGCTAATATACACGTACTTTACGACAGGCATCCCATACTGATAATTCTTACCAAGATTGTATTATTTTCAATGGCACTTAAAACAAATTATGCTCAAAATGTGATTTCCCAATATGAACTATAGTAAACTTTTTTTACCTTTCCAAGGGGGAAATGTGACACCCCGAGGTCATGAAATTCACGATTTAGGTGAAGGACCTAAAGACCTTACGATCTGTGAAGAGTATTTAATTCTACCATATCTGGGAGTTGAGGAGAATATTTTTGAAATTTTAGTCAATATGACCCTCACATCACTGTTAATGTCCTACATTGTGTTGCTGCTCATTTGTGTATTCAGGTAAAATAAACATTGTTGTACTTTATTACAACTTCAACATTCCGATGACGTCACATTGTTGACAGGTTCCGCGTTGTGTTTGCACTGTCTGACACGAAGGCTACCTTAGTATTTTTTTCAATGTTTTTGTTTGTTTTCGATGTTTGAATTGATGAGATATGGTACAGAAAGTAATACCAGCCATGAAATGAGTTTTACGAAAAACGGCAAGTTACGCATAAGAATTCAACTTTCACTGTGTCAACGCATTCCTGATCGAACCCGGGATCGACATTACAACGAAAGAGGCTGTGGTTTTGACATAGGGATGGAACGATGTTTTTATTGCGCCGCTCAATGCACATATTACATCAAACAAATCGTTGAAATACCGTAAGAAACAAAATAAAGGCGTGATGTGTTTTGACGTTGGTAAACTACGGCAGTCGTGGTTGCTTAGATCATATAATAACAGAGAACCTACGTGAAGACACCAGTATTGTTTACATAATTTAAAGAAACAATTCTTTTTTGTTCAATACAATTTAGGTTTTCAATTCATTAATATATTCACAATCAAGAATTTCCGTCTCACATTAGCTATGGTTGTCAAGCACAGCGGGTATTAACACAGATATAGTAGTGACTGGGTGGATTTTCTATAGGAACCGTAAGCTTCAGCCATTTGTTGTTAGCTTACGTCGTGGAGAAGTTAAACATTCACACATTTCCGCAATCTTCAGTTTAGATTTTGAAAAGCTTTTTGTTCAGACATCATCAGGTGATTTGTGAAAACGCTAAAATTGCGTAGATCAGTCCTTTGAAAATGGGGCCGTCTAGTTGACGTTCCGGTAACGTCACAAAGAGACGACCTCATGATCATGTTACCGATTACCGCGCCTATTAATCCGCTGAGCCTTTTTTTTACAGCCTTAAGCAAATTTTAACACAGACAGAGTTTACTAAGCTGAGGAAGGTAGAGATGTAAATATACAACATTAAATATACCAACTTGGACGTATAACTAAAAACGTTCGACATATTACGGTATGTCTTTAAAAATACCTACAAATAACATATCTAATCTATAACGATTCGCTGGTTTTGGTCAAATTGGTTGGTGGGCAAAATTCCATTATCCCTGCAAGAGGTCCTTTGTTGCCTTTCCGTGAATACTGGGTTTGACCAACTGTCATAATCCATGTAATCAGTAATGACGAGAGGCGATTTAAAGGAAAAGCTGACAGACTGCGAACGGACAGACGACGGACGGACGACGGAATGCCGCGACAAGAGGTCAATTTACCAGTCCTTAAAAAAAAAAAAAAAAAAAAACAATTCACAAAATACAGTCTTCTGTCGGGCATACCAGACATTAACCCACGCGTATGGTACACAGTGAATACTTTATAAGGAACACGAGTTTCACTAACGAACAGAAAGAACCTGTTTACTGGAAATGCTGTAATCATTACAAGAACTAAAACACAAATTAATGATTTTTATGATTTCTTATAAGTACAGCAATTACTATCGATTCCTAGAATAACAAAATGACACTTTTATTCCATACTAAGTATTTGGTTTTGTTTATTTTGTTCAAAGTCATATTATCAGCCCGGGTCATTCATGGACGTGCCTGTTAACCATGATTGATTCAAGTAAAGGTGTTCAAATCTCGGGCAGAATACAGTGTGCGTATTTTAATAAATGTACTGATGATGTTTTTGATCATTTAAATTTTGTGTTTAGTTTAGTGTACAACAAAAGAAATAACTTAGTTTTGTAAATGTATTTTCTTATTTTGTTTTCCCCTATAGTACTTCAATACTGTCGATCAGTCAATCAGTACAAAATAAAACAGCGTTTTAATGGCCTATCCACAGACGATATATGGTAATATTATCTCTATACCTTAATCTATTAACAAAAAAGTGGCGCCAGCTAAATCCTATTGTATTACTCATTAACCATTGTAAAAAGGATAATATCAATGGAATGATCACGACTCCTTTGAAGCGAAGCATATATATCTATTATTAACAAGCCCACTTTACAATGTTAATAATATCGCACGGGGTTGCTTCGCTTATTTATTGCAATAAATTATAAAACAAAATTACTTGTCAACAACCTAAAGGAAAACGGTTCATATATTATAACACATTGTAATTGCAAAGCGTGGAAGTTGTCGAGGACAGTGGAAATGCTAGCTTTTCTCGTCTTTAAAATTTGGCTTGTTCATTTTCTTTATGATGTGACCAGCTGGTGTGTCACCTCATCGTGGCAAGGTATGATGACCTTTTCAGGTTAATGTGACGCGATTCGTACACGCCGATCTAAAATCTGTCATCTGTACCATAGGAGAAGACTAATCAAATACATTTGTAATTTGAACTATATACTCGATTGTACATATATTTTTAGTTACTATTTATTGACTGTAGTGACCGCTTCAGTGTTGATGGGCTAACACTAATTTAACATTAACATCAATATTAATACCTGTATGACATTGGTCGGTGTAATCACACTATCTGTCTCATGGAAAGAATAGTATAGGCTTGAATTTCTGTTTTCAGTCAAACACTATTCCTGGTGGAGACGTGACGTTAACTTTCTTAACACAGAGTTCCGGTCTTTTTTGTCCAGATCGAAGGTGCGACTTTCAACGGAATGCAATCAGATTTGTTCATCAACATTACAATGTCAGTTTGCAACGTTCAACAACTTCACAAGAGAATGCAAGACGTATGCGGTCCTTAATGGACCTGTACATGTGACAAACACGTCGTTATGGAAAGGTAATCTGACTCATTCATCTTTTTATGTAAATAGTTATTTTCTGGTTTACGTTTTGTCATGTAAATATTATCATTATCTGTAGTTTAAACAGTATATTATTTGAATAATCATGATTAATACATCATAAGATAGATATTGATGAAGAATTTGGAAACAAACTTAAAGGTTGTGTTACTACATTTCTCTCATTTAAAATACTAGCCAACGTTTTCGTTGGTTGATAAAGAAATAAAATGTATGTACACCAATCATATCAGAAATAGTAGTTCGAATTGTCTGACTGTTCTTTATATTTTAAGAACTATTTTCCACAAAATTTGATTTTTAAAGCCATTTCGATTACATTGAACACTTTATATACTTTAAAGTTGAATTGGTTTATTTCTAAGCACCAATCAGATTGTTTATCATTTCAGATTTCGTAATTGTTTGGTAAATTTAATTTTGTGAACGTCATTTTCAGTATTGTTCGGAGCTGAATGACCCCAACTGTTAATATGCCATCAATTAATAATTATAAATTAATTGATTAGTTATTATTCCATCTTAACGTTCATTATTTTGGGAGTTAAACGACGGTTTCCCCGTTGTCAATGTAAAGTAGTTGTGTGTTGTGTCATACTGGAAGACTTCGGCAGTATAGTATGTTTTAGTGAGGTAGCACTATTATTAAGTCGGGATCAGTTCTACCATATCACAACGTGACACATAACGCCATTCTCATACATCATAAGCTGTCCGTAACTGTTGATCGAATGTTAAGCAATATTGACCAAAACCAACCAAACCAAACCGCACGTATTATGTATTCTCCTATTTCTTATTCAAACTTACATGCAGATTGATACATGGCCGTATGCACACTTCGGACATATCAGTTTGAGCTTCACGCAGGCCAACAAGTTTTGTGCAGATTTCGGGGGACACTTGGGTTTGCCTGATACAGATGCGGAGATGCGAAAAATCAAGCAGATTCTCGGACAGAAACAAGGCTTGCTTTTTTATAACGTCCTAAAAAAGATCATTCCGGCAAATATACTTGATCTTTGTTTGAAATCAATTATAGCAAATCATAAAAGAGTAGTGGCCGGTTTTTGCTTAACCTGACCTAGGCCAGGAATAGGTAAATATCACGTGACCTATTATAATTCCTACAGTACCAAAAGAGATAGTCGTGGTCAGCTGGTACGCTGGTCAGCTGGTACGTTGTGCGTTGTGAAATGATTACGAAAACAATGCGTATATTTAGTCATGCAATAACTTAAAATAAAACTGAAATAAAACGTAAATTTGATAACATAAATTGGAATTCTACAATATCTTTCCATGGATATCTCTTGTCGTGATAACTAAAATGGAAGTTGGAAATATACCAAGAAATATTCGGAGACATCGTAATTCGAACTCATTTCTATGCAGCGCTTTAATATAAGAGCTAAGTAGTCTTGAAGGAAAATGTTTCTATCAACATTTATAGTCAGTCTAGTTAAATCTGAAATTAAAATATTTTATTACCGACGTTTTTCCAACTTGTTTCTACCAGTGTATCGCAGGACCACTTTTTGGGGACAGGATCTTTTTATCTTTTGTTCCAAGGAATACATCAAACGATATTATAAACGTTGGTCCTTCGATGCGGGTTGTCCGAAAAATATTTGAATTATGGGAGACCCCACTTCAAAGCAGCAAATATCCTGATGATGTCATTTTACGTCCATATCATGGAATATCGATCGAAATTAACAAACATATATTCCGCAAATAAGAATATTTATACTGTTATAGAATTAATGTTTATATTAAAAAAATCAATTTTTGACTTTTATTTTGCACCGTTAGGTCGAACCATGCCAACATGCACGATACTTCTTTACAGATTTGTGGAACATTTTCATCTTTCTGTCCATACTTTGTCATTTCCTTCGAACTATTGTGGTTTTCCACGTCACCTTCTAGATATCAACAATTAAGGCAGCTGTTCGAATCGCTGATATGTCCTACTATATCTTACACTCTACTTAAGCTCGTAATATGTTACTTGTCTTATGTACAATCCTTCAGTTAGTTAGTTTAAAACTTCATCTGTCCATATCCCATTTAAACAAGTTTTTTTGTTTAAATCTGGTTTTAAGGGCGGGTTCATCTATTGTCCCTGTATTATTTGATCTGGCGGGTCGTCGCTACCGGGTCCTAGTGTTACATTTTAGTGATATTTTCTCAAAGCGTCGTCTTAACATTATTGTGATAATAAGACTCGGTGAATCGGGGACGTGCGTGCCATACCTCTTTGGCAATCTGTTATTTCGGTGAATGCAGCAGCTAACCGAAGCTAAACTGTTTCATCGTCAGTTGTTAACTATAAATTGCTGATGAATTAACTTTTTTGGTAATTTGATAACATTATAAGGCATTTTAAATTAAGCATTTCCGGAGTCGAGAGAATTGATGATTTTTTATTGATAGTGTATTCCTAAATTCCTGTTAATATGTGAATTTTTTTTTCTCTTTTTAACATTTTGTGTATCATTATATCTTGTGCTCTGTATAAACATTGTCCGAAATCGTTTATTTTGCTGTGTAGGTGTATCAAGTTGGTGGAATTAAATCGAAGAACGGCTGGGAATGGCTTGATGGACGACCAATTAACATTCCAAGCAAATTATGGTCTCCGGGAGAACCGAATGACGTCGGACACTGTGTGATACTCTCGGACGAACACAACTACCTGTTTGATGATGCTCACTGCTCAAACCAGAAGCAATTTATTTGTGAATTTAAGTAGTCATCAGGCTGTGAGTGAATTCTATCAAACAGTTTATTTTAGAGGTTGCCACTACCATGCCTTTATATCTGAGAGAAAACCTTTCAGGAGGTATGTTTCTGCGTTTACTAGGGCACTAACGGACGCTTTCATTATGAAACCATTCCAAAATTGTATGTCCACACATTACCGTACGCTTTGCTGCTGTGAACAGGATGATTCCGTAAAATAACCTCTACAGAACAAAAACGACGGGGTACGCATTTTCTTGAGTTTCTCGATGGTGCGGATTGGGTTGAATGAGGGTTTTTTTTTACGGCATAACGATCAATTTAGTTGAGATTAGGTATATTGGGTTGTGAAGATTTGATTTATTGGTGTATTTGTTATATTATTATTTGGTGTATTTTTACACTTGCTTCTATCAAACGTAATTAACTCGTTCTACTTTTTAGTTTATGTCAAACAATGGTTCCTCCTATGCACTGTTTATAATATTGGTATAGACCCGAGTTGCAATGAAGGTTAATTTATTCTTTTGGCCCTGCCTAATTATAAATAAGTCTATGTAGTATGACCAACCGTGGATATATTTTCAAGTCCAAATCAGTCACAAATTGATGGGAATAGGAGGCTTACTTTTAAGTTATCTGACCCAAACAGTAGGAACAACCAAGAACCATAGTGCTTCTTCCGTCGCCGTCCGTTGTGCCATAATTTTTCGAATTTCAAGTTTCTCAGGTTCCTTGAGTGGGACTCAGCTCAATGTTATTTTCAGCCTCGTAAAACAACGACTTTTTTCACCTCCAGTTTCACCCGACCAGTGGGATTCGCTTGAATTAATCTTGCGATGGTCCTGACCACTGTAGGTGAATCGGTCCGAAATCAAAAATCACCGTCATGGCCGCAATCTAAAAAAACACATTTTAAACATCCCCAGTTCAACTGGTGTCATAGACCTGTAACTTGGTGCGGGTGTTGGGGTTAATTAGACCGACGTGATTTGTCGGCTTAAAAAAGCTATCGACAAGGCCAATCATTGTTTTCGAGGACAAGACATATTTTAAACTTCTTCTCGTGTTCCTCCAGTGGGATTCTACTCAAACTTGCCTGGAAAACCCTGAGATGATCTTGACCATGTTTTATTATTTGTTTGACAGACCTAAAATCTAAAGATGACCGCCATCTTTAAAGCACATTTCAAACTTATCATGTTCCACTCGTTGGATTGAGCTCAATCTTGCCTGAAATTATTAGCAGATAGTTCTGACCAAGTGCTGCTATTTTCCGAGTTAATCAGAATTAAAGATGGCTGTCATCGTTATCGGCCTCACTACACTTACTACTAATAATGTATACTACAATAGTGCTTGGGTCTTTAAAGTCAGGTGACCGTTAAGGCACATGGGTCTCTTGTTATGGGAGACTATCATTGGGCTGATAATTGTAATGACGAAATGTAGCTTTATTATGTATTGCTGCGAGAATTATCATATCTCGATTGATGATTGTAGCGCACCTGGTCCGAAGGATAAAGATGAGTTTATGCCATACCGTGCCGTCCGACGTCAATCTGCCAACAACTTAACAAAAACAACTTGTTCTCCTTAATTACACACCGGAATTAAATATAATTTGACTGTAAGATTATGAAAGTGGTTGATATTCAAAAAGCTACAAATGGTGAGGCTGACCCGACAAAGGGCTGGGGGCGGGAGCTAAAAGGGTCGATTCGGATATATTGCTATAAATTACTTCTCCGGAGGAACTTAATGATGGATATCACTCATATATGACTGGTCGCATTCCGAGGTGATGAATATTCAACCAGCTTCAAATTGCGAGGCTGATTGCCGGTCCAAAAGGGAAAAGTCTGGCTACATTACTATAAACGATTTCTTCACTAGAACTGGTGGATATCACTGATATATAACTTGTAGCATCTTTAAATGATGTGGATTCCAAAAGCTACAAATTGTGGGGCCGACCCCTAGACGCTGAGTGGCGGGGACAAAAGGGAACAACTTGACAATATTGCTATGGACGACTTCTTGTATTTATGAAACTGTTGAGATTGCCACCCAATAGTCATATATAGCATTGCTGGGCATCAAAAGATAAACACAATACGGTTGTAGAAGAAGACATTTGGGTCTTTCCCCACACCTAGGGGTTTTGGTTCCATTGTTATATTTTCGAATTAGTTGACCTACCAACCCGCAAACCATGTATAGCATTGATATATGTTTGAAATCAATAAATAAAATTATTAACGAATTAAACATGAAAATTAAAGTAATCAAAGGAGGTGAGTGATACAGGCCCTCTTGTCCTCTTGCATTTTATTTTGAAACTATTTTAAATACATGCTGGCTTTTGTAATATATTTACTTTTTTTCAAATACTGCGTATCTCTTTGTCATGTAATAAATAAACATATTTGTCCTTATAATCTCGGTGTAATTATCCCTGTTTTTCTTACCCAATTAACCCAACTGGGTTACTTCCCAATAGACCGTGACTACATGGGGTGTCATATGAATGATAACATGTTTTTCAGCAATAGGTTGATGTTGTTTTATGAACCAATAGGGAGTTAGTTATACAGTAAAACACGGATAAGTGGATGTCGACGGAACAAAGTAATAGATTCGATTTAGCCGGTTGTTCGACTTAACTGTGTTCTTATGTACGGAAATATACAATGACATAGATGTGCGATAACATTTTGTGACAAAGCATTCGATGAAACCAAATATTTCACATCGATGTTTTTTATTGAATTAAATATTTGAGCAGATCATAATACAAACGTCGTTAGATTAGCACATAGCCATGTCATGCCTGCACACACACGCACATGCGAGTTACGTAAATCTTGCAACCTTATATGTAAATAGATTTTTCTGTAATCTTTAATAGAGATGTTTCATAACATTTTGTTTACATGTGTTTATTGACAAGTGGTTGTTTACAAGTGTCTTAAAGAATTCTAGAAAAGAGATGGTTGGAGAATATATTTGAATGTTTGACAATATAGTATAAATAACTGGAATTGCCTGGAACTTGGAAGAGTGGGATTTATAGACATTCTTAATTCTGGAGGAACAGATAGGAAAGGATTACTCAAGGACAGCTGTTATAAGATACGTAATTAACAGTTGATTCAATACCACCTTGTACACCACTTTAATCTTAATTGTGAAATATCTCTGTTACTTGCATAGTTTTGTATATATAATTAAATAATATCTTGAACTTAGCTGCTGGATTTCATCTTTTTGTTATTATCACATAAATCCAAGGTTGGTTAGCTTGATAAAAATAGATAATTTTCTAATTCTTCAAAATTAAAATAGCAATGACATTTATTTTTCTATGATGAGACGTATTCAACTCTATCTAGATACATTGTATGAGAATATATCTGAAGGAGGTGGTCACGTGATCCAACGTCGTAGATCGGTGTTTTCTGAGTTCCGAGAAAGTTTCACTTTTATACTGCTTTTTCGTCGATAGTTTCACACGAAACTCGTCATGGAGGTTTAGAATGTGTTCTTAAAATCCGGAAGACATTTTTCTATGAAAAATTCAGTGCTTTAGTGAACTTTTCGAGCATGTTTACTTCGGACATGGTGTGAGCTAATTATAGTGACCACTACTCACCACTACATACTAGTATAGAACTGTGCGTACGTGTATACCATTTATACTTGGATAAATATATTTGACATTAATTGTACGTCGCCATGCCTGCAACAGGATCATTATGTGGTGCCAAAACCAGGAACCAGAGCCTTAGAACAAGTGATGCTGGTTTTGACGCGCATCCTCAGAGAAAATCTACCGAAGAAAAGATTGAAGATATACACAGAATGCTTTCTTCGATGGTTACCAGAGACTTCTTAGAAACTAAGTTACAGGGCTTGAAAAGAGATATCAAGCAGGAAAATAGTCTCTTGATAGAGAAGCTGGACAGACGTATATACACTCTAGAGACGGAGAACGAAAGCCTTAGGGAGAGAGTTAGTTTTCTTGAGGATCAGGTCGGGACAATAGAACAGAAAAACTGTGAACTCGAGGCGAAACACAACGACCTGGAACAGCACGGCCGTAAGAACTCTATAAGGATTATTGGAATTCCTGATACCAAGGAACGAGAGACGGCAGAGGAGTGTGTTGAGAAAGTGATGGAGTTAATTTCTCAGAAGCTGAATGTGCCATTGGAACCTAGTGACATTGACATTGCCCACCGACTCGGGAGATATAGAGTGAACAAATCGAGACCAGTTATTGCCATGTTAACCAACAGAACAAAAAAAGCAGCAGTTCTTCGATCGAGAAAAATCCTAAGGAATACAGGAACTGTGATTTTTGAGGACCTTACCAAAATTAACCAGGAAAGACTAAGTGAAACCTATAAACTAGAGTGTGTACAGAACACATACAGCCTGGATGGAAAACTTTACGCGGTTCTTAAAGATGGTCGGAAACGTAGAATTTTGCACAACGCCGTTATCTCCGAGGAATTCCTCCAGAACGATGCCAACTTTCGTTAGACTGTGTGTATATAATTCATCCGGTTCAGCTAGTGACAGAATACACCTTCATGGTGTCAGCTGAACCAATCTTAATAGTGTTGGTGTTACCTTTTATTTGTTGAAATGAAAATGTGTTGTAATTACATGGATTTTTGGGATGTTTAATATTATTGGTACATAAAAACATGTACTGTAAGGTAAGATTTAAATTATACTTTTTATATACTGTATTGCCAATGCAGGTATATATACCGTCGACCGACGTAAACTGTGATTAAGAGTACTTCTCTTGTAATCCAGAAATGCATTTATACTTTAAGTCCCTTCTCACAAACAAATAAGAATTACGATTTCCTATTTGACGATTTTTGACGTATTTACATGTACAATGTGTATCTTATTCGTAATAATAAAAAAGTCTTTGTGTAGATACTGTAAGTCCTCGTGTTTGCTTAGATTGTACCATTTTAATGCTTTTCTCTTCTTTTGGTACTCCTATTGATTTTACATTTTTATATGGAATGCCTATCATACATCATTATGTATCTCGCTTTATAATACATTTTCATTTAAGGCGGTCCAATGCAATTTTGGTATCAACCAGTTATCTCCCTTGTTTCTAATATCTACAGTGTAGATTATATACTGAAACGAAAAAGAAACGCAACTTCAAATTGTAGGTTTAATAAAATAATACTTGTGAGCATTATGTTTAAATTTCATATGTAATAGTTAATATTGAATATTGATGTAACATCCTTTAAATGTTTAGAGATTTTTAAGAACAGGTCACTTTGCTAGAAGGTCATGATTGGTAGTACCCTACGTGAATCCAAGTTGAAATGGCAGCAGTTTTGAAACCGTGCCCTAATATCGTGTGTGTCCTCCTCGAACAGTTATCACATCTCTAATTCTTTGTTGCATTGAGTTCATCAGGGCATTGACTTTCCGTATTGGAATGTTATTCCATTCTTGGACGAGTGCATTTGCTAACTGAGGGAGGGTATTTGGGGGGTTACGGCGATTTCGAATTCTTCTGTCTAATTCATCCCACAAATGCTCGATTGGGGACAGGTCGGGGCTATATGGAGGCCAATCTATAGGAACAATGTTCTGTGTCGCAAGAAAGTCTCTACAGACTCTTGCAACGTGTGGTCTCGCGTTATCTTGCTGAAAGGTTAGATGATGCTGCCTAACAAACGGCACAACATGGGGCCTAAGGATCTCATCCCGATAGCGTACGGCCGTTAAATTCCCATTGACTATCACCAAAGGCGTCTTCAAACCATGGGAGATTCCCGCCCAAACCATAACTGATCCACCCCCAAATCGGTCGTGTTCCAAAACACAGGCGTCAGCAAAACGTTCGCCTCGACGCCGGTACACACGTTGACGGCCATCTGCTCGAAATAACGTGAATCGAGATTCATCGGTGAAGAGCATAGACCTCCAACGTCTCATAGGAAAACGTCTGGGCATATGTGCCGTTGCCCATTGCATACGACGTGCTCGACGTTGCGGTGTTAGTGGTAAACCAACGTACTGTCGCCTTGCACGCAAATTAGCCTCACGCAGTCTGTTGATCACTGTTTGGGGATGAATTCGACGGTTATGATTACCAATCGTATTCCCTGCCGTTTCAGCGGCCGTTAATATCCTGTTACGCAGGTGTGCCAACCTAAGAACCCGGTCTTGACGTCGCGACGTTACGCGTGGACGTCCTGATCTCGGCTGGTCATCGACTCTTCCTGTTGCGTTAAGACGTGAAACTAATCGACTAATAGTCGATTTGTGAACTCTGAATTGTCGAGCGACGTGAAGTTCCGTGTTCCCTGCCAGAAGCATCGCTATAGCACGTCCTCTATCAACCTTTGATAACCGTGGCATAATTGTAAAAGGAATTATTGTTTGCAAAAGTATTGGCGATGATGTGGCTCAATGTTAGTGATGAATTGATACTGGTTTGAATGAAAAAAGAACGCATATGTTTGTACAGGCACGGTTTTTGATGTTTTTACCGCGCCGGAAGTGCATAGGTCTCTAGTCACACTTGGGTGATTTTGAAGATTGGTATGGGTGTTAGGCAGGGTGCATGTTTATTTCCGCGATTTTTATACAGATATGTATATTTAATACAAAATTAATCACAATTTTCCATGTTGCGTTTCTTTTTCGTTTCAGTATATATATAATTAACTGTCAGATATCCTAAATAGTTAGAATGCATTTATCTCAAAGAAATATATGAATTATTGAATATGTTAGCGATTTATATAGATGAGATATAAAAGATACGTATTTCTCTATTCATCTACAATTTTTTAGAAAATAATACGTTTTGTATATATGTACATAGTAGTCTCTGCAGAGTATAATGTTCAATGTATATGTTTGCTCCAATAATTTAATTAGCAATCGTTTTTTTTTTTTTTTTATGATTTGAAAGATTCAGTTTATAACTCAACAGACATATGTAAAATATAAACCAAAGATCTTTTTTTCACATGAAGTCACCGGGTAAATACATGTATGTTGTTCGAGTTTGGGCTTTGTATAATAACTTATCCGTCTAATGTGTGCCTTAGTACTATGTTAAACCGTTTAAATAATCTTCGAAGTAATGTAATAATCAAATTATCATAATTATTATTAAAATGAAGTGGAAGGCATATGCATATCTAGAAATATGTCTGTTTAATCTTATTATAAAACATAATTTAGCCCATTCCCGGAAATTAACGGCCTCTTTTGTTTAGTTAGATATTTCCGGTAAGATTGTAGTCAGGCTCAATAAAACGCTTCACAGCTATATCCTATATAGGGATAGCGTTTGCAAGAACATGATGTACATGTACGTTTCCGGTGCTTGAAAGTTTTCTTCAGATATATATATAGCAAGAGATTGAGAGTGATCTGTTGACCGCCTGCTTAAGAGTGTACGTGTAGTGTGTTTGTAGTGAGTCACATTCCCACTGACCACCGGTAATATGTTTTACTTCTTCTGTTATTTTTTCTCACTGATGTTACATTTCCTTCGCTCTACTTCTTCGTGCCAAACTTTATTTCTTCTCGGGCTGAAATTGGTGGAACTTTATGCTGCTAGTACTATAATGGAAAAGTGGAGGGTGTGAGTATTGTTTCGGCTAATGTGCAGGGACTGTCGAGTAAAGAAAAACGTAAAGATGTTTTTTCATTTTTCAGGGATACTAATAACAATATTTATTGTTTACAAGATACTCATTTTACTGTGGAAAATGAAGAGATTATCAGAAACGATTGGGGATACGACTCATATTTTTCATCTTTTCGTGGAAACTCACGTGGTGTAGCAATATTTTTTAAAAATAACTTTGAGTTTAAAGTTCACAAGGAAAAGAAAGACACAACAGGAAATTTTTTAGCATTAGATGTAGAAATAGATTCCTCACACATTATACTAATAAATATATATGGGCCAAACCAGGACTGTCCTGATTTTTATTCAAAAATTTATGACACTATTGAAGAATTTGGCTGTACGCATGTGATTATTTGTGGAGATTTTAACCTTGTTTTAAACCCCGATCTTGATTATGATAACACATACAGAAACATTAACAATCCAAGAGCCAGAGAAAAAGTATTGGAGATTATTGACAGTTGTGGTCTAATAGATATTTTTCGAGAACAACATGACAAAGTGAGAAGATATACTTGGAGAAAAAAGAACCCAGTCAAACAAGCTCGTCTAGATTTTTTTCTTGTTTCAGAAAGTCTATTAGCTAGTATTCATCATTCCAGTATCGATCCAGGTTATAGATCAGATCACTCCGTGCCTAAGATAACATTTACATTAAATGAATTTAAAAGAGGTAAGGGAACTTGGAAGCTAAATAATTCACTCTTACATGATCAAGAATTTCTGAATTTAGTCAAGAATTGTATAAATGATGTGAGAAAACAATATAGCTTACCACTCTATCATTTGAACTATTTAGAAAACATTCCTAACTCTGAGATTCAATTTACAATAAATGATCAGCTTTTTCTGGAAACATTGCTTATGGAAATAAGAGGTAAAACTATTTCGTATGCTTCATATAAGAAAAGACAGCAAAACTTGAGAGAAAATCTTCTGAAAAAGGAAATCCTTGATCTTGAGGTCCAAGAAAATGTTAATATAGATGAATTGACTAATAAGAAAAATGATTTAGAAAAGATAAGAGCACACAAGATGAAAGGTATTACTATTAGGTCAAAGGTTAAATGGGCAGAAGAAGGGGAAAAACCTACTAGTTACTAGTTATTTTTTTAATTTGGAGAATCGAAATTTTACTTCAAACATTATACCAAAATTACAAACTGATAATAACACTGTCATAACTAAGCAGGAGGATATTTTGGAAGAAGTCTGTGCTTTCTATAAAAATCTTTATCGGGAATCTAATGTTACATAAGAAAACTTGCAGCATGTAAACTTAGCTGATTACCTCAATGATAATGATTGGTTATCATTTGATGAGTCAGATAGTTTAGAAGGGGAAATTACTCTCACAGAGGCAGGGAATACTTTGAAAAAAATGAAAAATAATAAAAGCCCAGGATCGGATGGATTTACTACAGAATTTTTTTAATGTTTTTGGGGAAAATTGGGTGATTTTATAGTAAGATCAATTAATTTTGGCTATCACTCAGGGCAACTCTCTATAACTCAAAGACAGGGAATAATTACCTGTATTCCAAAAGCAGACAAATCTAGGCATTTCATTAAAAATTGGAGACCTATATCACTATTGAATATTGTTTACAAAATAGCATCTGGTACTATTGCAAATAGGATAAAATCTGTTCTCGATAAATTAATAAATGATGATCAAACTGGTTTTATTTCAGGTCGTTACATAGGGGTAAATACAAGATTAATATAATGATATTATGCATTTTACTGAGGAAAATGATATTCCAGGCATGCTTCTGATGATTGATTTCGAAAAGGCATTTGATTCAGTGTCTTGGGTATTTATTGAAAAAGTATTGTCCCTTTTTGGTTTTGGTAATAGTATTGTTAATTGGTTTAAAACTTTACATAATAACGTCCAGTCAGCAATTAATCAGGGTGGTAATCTATCTTCTTTCTTCAACATTGGAAGGGGCTGCCGACAGGGGGATCCCATTGCGCCTTATCTGTTTATACTATGTGCAGAGATTTTGGCTGTGAAATTACGAAATAATAAAAATATCACAGGTATTAATGTTCAGAATTGCCCTATCTTATTATCACAGTATGCTGATGACACCTGCCTTATATTGGATGGATCTGAGAAATCACTTAAGGAATCAGTTAAAGAACTAAAT
Source organism: Pecten maximus (assembly GCF_902652985.1). Taxonomy (NCBI): domain Eukaryota; kingdom Metazoa; phylum Mollusca; class Bivalvia; order Pectinida; family Pectinidae; genus Pecten; species Pecten maximus. Next base: position 13,767,298 of record NC_047027.1, on the reverse strand, counting down.
GGATTTGCAAAAATTTCCGGATTGAAAATGAATATTGGTAAAACTCAAGTGATATGGATCGGTAGCAAAAAGTATAGTGAAGATTCTTTTCTGCCTGAACTAAATTTACAGTGGGGTAAGGAAAAATTCACTCTGTTAGGAATCGAATTCAGTGTAAATCTCCATCATATTCCAAAACTAAACTTTGACAAAAAACTAACTCGATTAAAATCCCTGATAAAAGTTTGGAAGAGAAGATCATTAACACCTATTGGAAAAATTAATGTAATAAAATCTTTACTTATATCTCAATTCAACCATCTTTTTATTTCATTACCTAACCCAGATACTAAATTTGTAAACAAACTCAATTCAATATTATTTGAATATTTATGGAATGGGAAAACAGACAAAGTAAAAAGAGGTGTTATAATTCAAAACTTTGTTGACGGTGGATTGAAGATGATAAACATTAATGATTTTATTAACTCTCTCAAACTAACCTGGATTAGAAGACTTTATCAGAAGAGTGAGAAATGGCAGGTAATACTTAAGACATTTATTGATACAAATCTTCTTTCAAGTTGTGGTCCAGAATATATTAAAGTATGTGAAGAGAAATGTAATAACAAGTTTTGGAGTGATGTTTGTAAGTCTTGGTATTTATTGTGTGTAAAATACTGTGAAAAAACCTTTCCGGGAAATGTGTTGTTAGCTCCTATTTGGTACAACAGTAAAATCAAGGTAGACAGAAAAGTGATATTTTATAAAAACTACTACAAGAAAGGCATTTTGATTATAAATGATTTGATAAAAGATGTTGAAGCAGGTTTATTCTTCTCATACAATGAATTTATCCAGCTATACCAAGTGAATACAATTTTTTTACAATATCGAGGTCTAATGTCTGCTATTAAGGATTTTTTTTCTACATACAATACACATGGTCAAGAAATTTCCTACCCATATATACCAATAAATCTACAACCTATTCTAAGGGAAAGTAAAGGGTCAAAAACTTTCTATTCTTTTATGATTAAATCAAATATTATACCATCTGGCACTAGGAAATGGAACATAATTTTTGACAACATAGACAATCTGACATGGAGTAAAATCTACAAAATGCCTTTCGCTGTTACAAGAAATACAAAATTAAAGTGGCTTCAGTTCAGAGTAATCCATCATATTCCCACAACTAACTCTTTCCTGTTTAAAATTAGAATGGTTATCTCCCCTCTTTGTGCTTTGTGCAACACTGAAACAGAGACAATTACTCATTTACTGTGGGAATGTGAAGAAGTACAAAGATTATTGGAAAGTTTTGACACATTATTAGAAGCTCTTTTGATCCCATTTTCAGTGAATAAGAAATCTTTTCTTTTTGGCATTCTGCATGAAAATTACCTTCCCAGTAATAGAGTAGATAATGAAATTATAATTACTATTAAACAATATATTTATAGAACTAGATGCTTACACAATTCATTAAACATTATTGCTCTTGTCAATATTATAAAAGATAATTACATGATTCAAAAATACATTGCAATTGGCAAAGGTGAAACAGCTAAATACAAATTTGAAAATGAGTGGAGGAAATGGGATAAATTAGTTAAACTATAATGTGTCATACTTTATTTTATCCATTGTTATATATTTCATTTTATATCCTTTTGTCATTTTCTTAATTTGACAGTTTTTTTCTCATTGGCCGGAAAAAAATGCTTTTAAATTATTATATATTCCAGTATTGTTTGTTGTCTACATAGAGTTCCTCCATCTCGCCCAAACCTTTTCCTTCTTTTAGTTTCTCTTTCTCTCTTATACTTTCTCTCCTTTATCTTTTGTGATTACAGTCCTCTTTCTTAGTATAATCTCTAGTCACTTCCTCTTCTTTTTTTTTTTTTTACAAAATCAATGCAATGTACTTAATCATGATGTCACTTCGTTTTTCCCTATTGAAAGATAACAAAATACTGAAATTTCGATCCATTAATGTCTGTATGTTGTAACTTGTAAAATTTACTGGTAAGAGTGTTTGTGTAGGTTAGGTATTCGTATGCAAACAATCTTGATTGTGAAAATATACATGCTTATATCAATGTGTGTGAGGGTGTGTGGTGTGTGAGGGTGTTTTGTGGGGGGTGGGGGGGGGGGGGGGGGGGGGGGTGCGTGTTCGAATATACATGCTATACATGCTTTTTGAAATATATGTATAGGGGTACATGCATGGGAGGTTGGGTCTGGTGGGTCTGGTGTATGTGTGTATGATGCTGTTTCATGTGTGTACTTCAATATAGCTTTTGTGAGCTGGGTGTTTTGTGTGTGTGTGAATTAGATGATTTGTAAGTATTTTGTTTCTATATTTCATGTATATGTGCACGAGTGAGCAAGCATAATATGAAAATATAATGTATATTGCATTGAAAAACTGAATAAGTTCACGATTACAGGTTGTTTTCACGGTCGGTTGACCATGCACCTGTCATGTTCGCTCAGGTAGATCCGGTTAATAGAAGTATTTTTAGGTTTATTTAATAATTCTGACTACAAAATCGATTCGGTATTCAAAATTCAGAGGGATCGGTATCCGTAAGCTTTGTATTACTATTATAAAGAAGGACCAATATCAAGAGATGATTGGTTTTGGGAACTTTCACTGTACGAAGTATTTTTTACATATACGATGTATAAACATATTCGAAATAATTTATAAGGCAGCTCTCCATTTTAGTAGTCATTCAGCTTACGAAAAAAATCAATGTATTGCTTATTGTGTTTGGAGTTGTACTAGTAGATGTGTAGTTTACATTACTAGTTCTTATGTACCTGGTGAGTTCAGCTACGATAAATCATTTTTTTATTCATGTTAAAAAAAGGTCTGTAGAAGAAATTGATAATTTTACATGAATTGATTCCTCATTATCAATTCAGTTTTCGTCCTTTTTAAAACATATATTTACTTAGTAGTTTGCTTACAAACACAACATATATAATACAGTAGAAGATCAACAAATTACACGTACATGGCAGAACCATTATTTACAAAAATAACAGAGGTTTGACTATCTAATAGATAATTCTTATGTGAAATACTACGTTCTGGGATTGAAAACTAGCCTTTAAAGCATGCCCTAGTACTCGTACTTTTTTTATATTAAAATGCAGATCATAATATAAACGTCATCTGATTAGCAATCCCCATAGGCATACAGATTGAAAGCCGGAAATGTGGTCATACAGTGAGTCTTGTTATTGATTGAACGTTTATTAACCAACCCACTTTACAATGTTTATATGTAATACTCGCGGGAAGCTACCTTTTTGTTTCATGCATTAAATTATAAAACAAGATTCCTTAGCAACAAGCCAAAGGAAATCGGTTCATATTATACCACTTTGTAATTATACCTTGTGTGCAAAACTTGGGAGCTTTTTGAGGACGTTGGAAATGTTAGCTTTTCTCGCCTTTAAACTTTGGCTTGTCCATTGTCTTTATGATGTGACCAGCTGGTGTGTCACCCCACCGTGGCCAGGTATGATGACCTTTTCAGGTTAATGTGACGCGATTCGTACATACCGATCTAAAATCTGTCATCAGTACCATAGGATATAATCAATCAAAACGATATTTGTAATTCGAACTATATACTCGAGTGTACATGATATTTTTACTTACTATTTATTTACTGTAATGACCGCTTCAGTGTCGATGGGCTAACACTAATTTAACAGTAACATTAATATTAATACCTGTATGAAATCGGTCGGTGTTTTCACGCTATCTGTCTCATGGAAATAATGTTATCGGCTTAAATTTCTGTTTTCAGTGAAACACTATTCCTGGTGGAGACGTGACGTTAATTTTCCTAACACAGAATTCCAGTCTTTCTTGTCCAGGTGGACGGTGCGACTTTCATCGGAATGCAATCAGATTTGTTCATCTACATCACAATGCCAGTTTGCCACGTTCAACAACTTCACAAGAGAATGCAAGACGTATGCAGCCCTTGATGGACCTGTACATGTGACAAACACGTCGTTATGGAAAGGTAATCTGACTCATTCATTGGAGTTTTATGTTAATGGTTATTTTCTTGTTTACGTTTTGTCATGTAAATATTATCATTACCTGTAGTTTAAACAGTATATTATTTGAACAATCATGATTAATACATGATAAAATATATATTGATGAAGAATTTGGAAACAAACTTAAAGGTTGTGTTACTACATTTTTCTCATATCAAATTAATGAGAATGCAATTAGCAGATACATCTGAGGAAAAGTACTAGCCAACGTTTACGTGGTTGATAAAAAAGTTAAATGTATGTATACAAGTCATATAAGAAATAATAGTTCGAAATTTTCTGACTGTTCTTCATATTTTTATAACTATTTTCCGCAAAATTTGATTTTTGAAAGCCATTTCGATTACATTGAACACTTTATATACTTTAAAGTTAAGATGGTTTATTTCTGTGTTCCAATCAGATCGTTTATCATTTCAGATTTCGTAATTGTTTCGTAAATTTAATTATCGTGAACGTCATTTTCAGTATTGTTCGGAAATGAATGACCCAAACTGTTAATAGACCATCAATTAATAATCATAAATCAATTGATTAATTATTATTTCATCTTAACGTTCATTATGTAGGGAGTAAAACGACGGTTTCCTCGTTGTCAATGTAAAGTATTTGTATGTTGTGCCATACACGAAGACTTGGGCAGTATAGTATGATTTAGTGAGGTAGCACTATGGTTAAGTCAGGATCAGTTCTACCCTATTACAACGGGACAAACATACGCCATTCTCATACATCATAGGCTGTCCGTAAATAATGGAAACTGTTGATCGAATGTTAAGCAATTTTGACCAAAACCAAACCAAACCGCACGAATTATGTATTTTCCTATCTTTTATTCAAGCCTACCTGCAGATTGATGCATGGCCGTATGCACACTTCGGACATATCAGGTTGAGCTTCAAACAGGGCAACAAGTTTTGTACAGATTTCGGGGGACACTTGGCTTTGCCTGACACAGATGCGGAGATGCAAAAAATCAAGCAGATTCTCGGACAGAAACAAGGTTTGTTTTTATTCTGTATCGTCCTATTAATACGAAAATGCCATTCCGGCACATATACTTGACCTTCGTTTGAAATCAATTATAGCAAATCATGTAAGATTAATGGTCGTTATTCACTTAACCTGACCTAGGACAGGGATAAGTAAATATCACGTGACCTATTGTGATTCCCACAGTACCAAAATAGGTCGTCGTGGTCAGTTGGTGCGCTGTGCGTTGTGAAAGGATTAAGAAAACATCGCGTATATGTAATGAATCAATAGCCATAGGAAGTTTACACTACCTGCCCATGGATGTCTTTTGTCGATGCCTGCAGTTTGTTTGCATTTAACTCTGAACGGATACGGAATAAATATCTTATTTTCCTTTTTTTCATCCAGGTGAAGATTTTCCATCTCAACATTTTTTTTTTAAAATTAATAAAAAAAAATCAAATAAGATAAAGAAAAAAACTAAATGGTAGTTGGAAACATACCAACATATATTCAGAGACATCCTGGTGATTCGAACTCTGAACATTGCTTTGCGGCGTTGTAACAAATCAGCTAAGCAGACTTGAAGGAAAAAGTTTATATCATCATTTATAGTCATATAAGATAAACTTTCAAAACTTTCGGTACTGGTGTATAGCAGGACCAATTTTTTTCGGAACAAGATCTAGTTAGCTTTTGTTACAAGGACTAAAACGAAAGACATTGTAAACGTTGATCCTTCGATGCGGGCTGTCAAAACATATTTGAATTTGGGAAACCCCGCTTCAAAGCCTCATATATCCTGATGATGCCATTTTAAAGCAATATCAAGAAATGTCCATTGAAATAAACAAAGACATATTCCGCAAATAAGAATATTTATCTGCTATAGAATTAACGTTTATATTCAAAAACTCAATATATGACATTTTTTTTCAATTTTAAGTCCACCAATGCCAACATGCACCACACTTCTTTGCATATTTTCGGGGCACCTCCATCATTCCATCGATACTTTGTCATTTATTTGGACCTATTGTAGTTTCTCACATCGCCTTCTAGATATCAACACTTTAGGAAGCTGTTCCCATTGCTGACATTCTTTTGTACCTTATACTCGAGTACTTGAAAGTTGTTAATAGGTTACGCGTCTTATGTTTAATCATTTAGTTAGTTAGTTTAAAACTAAAGTTGGTTTTAAGGACTGATCCATCTATTGTCCGTTTAACATTTGAGCTGGTGGGTCGTCGCTAGTGGCTCCTAGTTTTCCATTTCAGTAAAATTTTCTCAAAACGTCGCTCTAACATTATTGTGATAATAAGACTCGGCGAATCGGGGACGTGCGTGCCATACCTCTTTGGCAATTTGTAGTTTAGGTGAATGTGGCAGATCACTGAAGCTAGAATGTTTCGTCGTTAGTTCTTGACTATAAATTGCTAATGGATGACCTCGATCGCTAATTTGATAATATTTTAAGACATTTTGAATTAGGCATTTTAACTTTATCGAAGGAAGTTGTTTTTTGACGTATTGTGTATCCATAAACTCCTGTTAATATGTTATAAGTTTTTGTTTACAGTGTTTTTGAACATTTTGTCTGTTATGTATCTAGTAATTAGTTTATACAATATCCAAAATCGTCTATCTTGTTATGTAGGTGTATCAGACTGCTGGATTGGTGGAATGAAATCCGAGAACGGATGGGAAATGGCTTGATGGACGACCAATTAACATCCATAGCAAATTATGGGCTCCAGGCCAACCTGATAGCCGCGGCGGAGTATGTGTACAGCTCTGGAAGAAACACAACTACATGTTTGATGATGATAAGTGTTCAGACAAGAAGCAAGTTATTTGTGAATTTAAGTAGTCATCAGGCTGTGAGTGACTTCTATCAAACAGTTTATTGTAGAGATTACCACTACTATGACTTTACATCTTACATCTTTACATCTGAGAGCAAACCTTTCAGGAGGTCTGTTTCTGTTTTACTAGGTTACTAATTGAGGCTTTTACTATGAAACCATTCTGAAAAATTGTATGTCCACATACTACCGTATGCTTTGGTGCCGTGATCAGGATGATTCCTTAAAATAAGCTCGGCAGAACAGAACAGACGGGGGGACGCATTTTGTTGAATTGAGTTTCTCGATGATGCGGATGGGGCATAACGATCAACCTAGTTGAGATTAGGTATATTGGGTTATGTAGATTTGATTATTTGTTATATTGTTTATTGGTGTTTTTTCACACTTGATTCTATCAGACGTAATTAACTCGTTATGTCAAAGAATGGTTCCTCCTATGCACTGTTTATGATATTGGTATATACCCAAGTTGCAATGAAGGTAAATTTATTATTGTGGGCCTGCCTAATTATAAATCAGTCTATATAGTATGGCCAATCGCGGATATTTTTTCAATTCCAAATCAGTAACAAATCGGTGGGAATAGGAGGCTTACTTTCAGGTCATCTGACCCAACCAGTAAGAATGACCTAGAGCCATAGTGCTTCGTCCGTCGCCGTGCGCTTTGCGCTTACTTTTCGAATTTCATACTTCTAAAGTTTCAATGAGTGGGCTTCAGCTCCATGTTATTTTTCTTGAACAACGATTTTTTGCACCTTCTCAAGTTCTACCCGACCAGTATGATTCGCTTGAATTAATCTTGTGATGGTCCTTATTTGATACATCGGTCCGAAATCCAAAATCACCATCATGACCGCAAACTAGAAAAACCAACAACACACTTTTAACTACTCCAGTTCCACTGGTGCCACTTAGCTGAAACTAGGTGCGGATGATAAGGAAATGAAACCGACGTAAATTTTCGGGCTAAAAAACTGTCGACAAGGCTGCCGTGGTGGTCATTTTGTAATATTATTGCGCAATCATTGTTTTCGTGAGCAAGACATATTTTTAAATTCCTCTCGTGGTCCTCCAGTGGGATTCAACTTAAACTTGAGATGATCTTGTAATTGGATTATATTCAGTACGTAGAGGAGACTTCCAATGGACTGACAATTCTAATAAAAAATGTAGCTTTATTATGTATCGCTGCTAGAATGATCGTATATCGATTGATGATTTTTAGCTCACCTGGTCCGAAGGATAATGATAAGCTTATGACATACCGTGCCGTCCGACCTCCGTCCGTCAACAATTTAACAAAAACATTTTTTCTCCTTAATCACAAACTGGAATTATATGTAATATGACTGGAAGTTTCTGATATATATAAACAGACTTCTCCTTACAATCCCGGTATAATTATCCCTATTTTGTCCTACCCAATTAACCAAACTAGGTTACTATCAAAAAGACCGTGACTACATGGGGTGTTATCTGAATGATTAAATATTTTTCAGCAATAGGAAGATGTTGTTTTAGGAACCAATATGGAGTCAGTTACACAGTGAAACACGAATAAGTCGATGTCGACGGAACCAAGTAAGATATTCGACTTATTCGGTTGTTTGAATTAACTTTGTTCGTATGTACGGAAATATACGATGATATTGATGACCAAATATTTACATTCTGTGTTGCATTTGTCTATATGTCGTTAGTATACCAAATTGTATTCATGAGACTGTATGATACAATTTACAGTGATTCAGTCAGTGTAGGAATACAGCTCCAAGTGTTGTAGGTTAAACAATGGCCGCCAGTTACTTTCGGCCTAGAGAGCTTTGGAATGCTAGCATGTTTTTACAGAAGCCACAACGAAAATAAAGCAACATCACAAGTTATGAGAGTATTATTTTATAATTAGAAAAATGTAGTCAACACGAAATTACTATAAGTGCCACTCTTGATCTATACGAAATATGATCAAATTGTGAATGTCGTCACACTCACAGGGGCTCGTTCCGAATTTTCAGAAATGCAAGATACGACAACAATAAAAGTAATGTATTTATAAAAACAATCTTGTATAAATATCGGGAGTATTGACATGGTTTCCGGTTGAATATGTGTAGGCCTACTGGATTTTAGTTTTGTGATTATTCACTGATGTCAAAGGCCTACCTTACAAAATCGAGCCCCTGTGAAGTTGAAAATCGTCTGCTAAGTTAGCCTAGCGACACTGAGTTGACCGGTTAGATTGGAATCTGTTTCGAACGAAATATCCTTGGAATCGTTTCCCCTACTGTCAAGCAACTTCCATTTAGAATCTAAACGCTGGTATTCTTGTTAAATTAACGTAAATCCAGTCGATAGAAACATAAGTGTTTCCGAGGAATCGAGTCTGTCCTGGGCAATGCCCGTTCGAACCGCACCACTTCTAAATGTTAACTTTATATCATTGCGCAGAAAAAAACGGTTTCGATTTTGATCAATCATAAATTATGCAATTGTGAACAATTTGGCGATACCTACAAGCGTATATGAAATAAAAAATAAAGCCAAATTTGTACAAAAACGTTCGTATGTGCTTGCTATTAATAACGTCATCAGGGACTATATTATTCCTTCTGGAAATTTCGGCTGTTCTGGTATTTGAACTTGATGACGTCAGTGATAGGGTAAGCGGCAAATTTAAACGCGTCATAACCTACACTAAATAAAAAATCTTTATGAATGTAAATATAAGCATTGAACTGTTACCAAACTGTAGTATACAGTCGATATGAATACAATTTGGGTGACAGATAAATTTTTCATGTCGACCTATCCATAACGGGCGACATTCTATTTATCTGTCATCCAAATTGTATTCATATCGATTGTATGCTACCATTTGGTAACAGTTCAATGCTTAAATGTCTTCGATATATATAGAGGTTACACAACGAGTGGTTGTTGGATATAGAATTGATATCACGCCAGTAATTTATTTTTAAAATTTACAATAGATACGAGCGTTAGCAAATGTCTTTTGTAACTTTGAAAAAACTACTTTCGAGTGTGAAATTAATTTCATATCCAACAATCACAAGCCATATGGCCTGTTTCTGCCACAATAATGCAGGCTTGAATCAAACGAAAACGTGGCCAAGTAGTATTTCATGCATGCAAATAAGGTGTACAGGTGACGATCGGGACCTTGGTAATGTTACGTCATTCGATTATTGATGACGTCAATAACAATTGCAGCTCTCTTCAAAGTTCGAATTCCAGACCAATCAACAGACCGGAAAGTCATATTCAACTAGTTGAATATAACATATATTCCACCACAATACGCTGTGTTATTCCACTTTGAAGCCATTGTATAAATGTGCCGACTGCTGGATAAATTTTGTTATATACCACTAGTGGTATATGGCCTTCCGGTCTCCTCGTAAGTTATTTTTTAAAAGTTGCAAAAGACACTCGCTAAAGCTAATGTCTTTTGTAACTTTTAAACAAATAACTTACGCGTGTGAAATATATTCGATATCTATCAATTCACTCGTTGTGTAACCTCTATATATCTAACAGTCGACACATTTATACAATGGCGTGAGAGTGAATAACACAGCGTATTGTGGTAGAAATATAGATATATTCGATAACATTTTGTGACAAAGCATTCGATGAAACAAAACATTTCACACTGATTTTTTTGTCATTGAATTAAATATGTAAGCAGATCATAAAATAAACGTCGTCTGATTAGCACACTAGTCATGTCATACCCAAATACACACGCACATACGAGTTACGTAAATCTTGCATCCTAGATTTTTCTATGATCTTTAATAGAGATGTTTCATAACATTTTGTTTAGAAGTGTCTATTGACAAGTGGTTATTTACAATGAATGTGTTTAAGAATTCTAGAAAATAAATGGTTGGAAAATGTATTTGAATGTTTGACAATATAGTATAAAAAGAACAGGAGAGACACATTGTTATTCAGAACCGCTTGATAAATGTTGTTTTTTATTCCTAATTCTTCAAAATTGAAAAAAAAAGACATTTTTCTATGATTATACATATTCAACTCTCTAACTATATACATTGTAAACGAATATATCTGCAGTTTGGACTCAATGTTGGCTATTATAACGATTTAGATATTGAACATGAAAATTATAGATATGTGTACATATACTACGGGCGTATGCTCCAAGAAAAGGTTACGATTACAGGGTTGATTTCACGGTCGGTTGACGATGAAACTGTCATGTTCGCTCAGGTAGATCCGGTTAACAGAATAATTCTGGATACAAAATCGATTTGGTATTCAAAATTCAGAGTGATCGGTATCGGTAAGATTTGTATTACTATAACAAAGAAGGACCAATATCAAGAGGTGATTGGTTTTGGGAAGTTTCTCTGTACGAAGTAGTTTTACATATACGATGTATCAAAATATATTGAAAATATGCGATGAGGCAGCTTTCCTCTTTAGTGGTCATTCAGCTTACAAAAATAATGAATGAAATATAAGGACATGTATTGATTATTTTGTTTAGAGTTGTATTAGTAGATGTGAAGTTTACATTACTAGTTCTAGTGTACCTGGTGATTTCAGCTACGATAAATCATCTTTTTATTAATGTTGAAAATGTCTGTAGAAGGAATCGATAATTTTACATCAATTGATTTTTTTATTATCAGTTCAGATTTTGCATTTTTCAAAATATAAGCAGTTTCTATCTTTTGTGAACCTTTTGAAACAAACAAGCTTCAGTCTCTGAAAATGATCCAGGCTTACACAAAAATAATTATTGAATGCGAGGACCAACGGGTTTCCTCCGTTTTTATTCATCTCGCTTCACAAAAATATATCGGACCAACGTATCCGGAATCAAGTATAAACTAATAAAACAAAATTAGAAATAACCAACAATATCCGGATGCTTATTTCCCCTTCAACCGTGACATCATAAGATATCTCACAGATCAGTAACACCATCTACATAACAAGATGTCGAAAATGCAATTTGTTTACGGACGCACGACGGACGAAGACGGGCAAAAGGCGATTAGAAAAGATCACTTGAAACTTCGTCTCAGATGATCTAGAAATACGACATTGTTTGTCTCTAAATTGCTACAAATAACACCCGTTTTTGTGAAATTGGTTCAGGTAAAATTCCATTATCTCTTTAAGAGGACACTTGTTCCCTTTTGCTTAATATCCATCTAATCAATTATAACAGGAGGCGATTTAAAGGAACAGTTTGCGAACGACGGGCGATCAGACGACGAATGCTGCGCCAAGACATCAATTCACCATTCCTTCTAAAACAATACACAAAATGCAGTCTTCGTGTCTGCTATTGTAGACACAACGCAGAACCAGCAAACAATATGACGTCATTTGAATGACATGAAAAACAAAATGGTTCATAACATTAACGCACATGCGTATGATACACAGTGAATAATTTATAAGGAACACGAGTTTCACTTACGAATAGAAGGAACCTGTTTACTGGTAATTCAGCAATCATAACGCGAACTAAAACATCAAAAAAAAAAATAATAATAATGATGTTGATGATTTCGTATGAGTTCTGCAATTACTATCGATTCATAGACTTACAAAATGACACTTTTTGATATTGAAAATATTCCTATTATCGTTCTATATTCATGGCAGTACATGAATGCATTTCGATGAAAGGGTGTTTATATAGGTATTAATGTTTTATCACGTCATCTGCTTGATGTTTGGTTTTATGATGTTTTACGTCCCACAGCTAAGGTCATTTAAGGACGGTTTCCCTTGTGTGTCAGATGAATACGTTAAAAGTGTGCGTTTTGGGAGGCTCCAGTATGTTCATGTTTGTCTCCCTTTCGTTGTAAGGAACTGATGCCTACTATATAATACTACTTTGTGTGCATTTTTAAATAAATGTACTGCAGATATTTTGTTTTCATTTAAATTTTGGGTTAGTTTAGTGTACAAAAATATTAGCTTTGTAAACGTATTTTCATAATTCCGAATATGACCTAAAACTGTCGATTGGATGTAAATCAATATGAAACAAAACGTCTTTAATGACGATTCACAGATCACGTGATGTAATATTATTTATACATATCAATCTATTGACGATTTTGCACTTGTAGGGAGATTTCGCATCAATGTATACCTGCTTCGCCAAAAGAATATTTTATTTATCAAAAAATATCTGTCGTGTTGGCGCTTGTTATACATCCAATTGCATTAAGCATTAACGGTGTAAAAGGGTAATATAAATGGAATGAGCACAATTCCTTTGAAGCGAAGCATATATTATGTACCATTTAACAGCTCACTTTAAAATGTTGAGATGTAGCACTCGCGGGGCAGCTTCGCTTTTTTTCTTACAATCAATTATTGAACAAAATTCCTTAGCAACAAGCCAAAGGAAACCGATTCATATTATAACACTTTGAAATTATACCTGGTATGCAAAGCGTTGGAAGTTTTCGAGGACGTTGGAAATGTTAGCTTTTCTCGCCTTTAAAATCTGGCTTGTCCATTGTCTTTATGATGTGACCAGCTGGTGTGTCACCCCACCGTGGCCAGGTATGATGACCTTTTCAGGTTAATGTGACGCGATTCGTACACGCCGATCTAAAATCTGTCATCAGTACCATAGGATATAATCAATCAAAACGATATTTGTAATTTGAACTATATACTCGAGTGTACATGATATTTTTACTTACTATTTATTGATTGGTCAACACTTATTTAACATTAACATTAATATTAATACCTGTATGACATTGGTCGTTGTATTCACACTATCTGTCCATGGAAAAGGTTATAGGCTTGAATTTCTGTTTTCAGTGAAAAACTATTCCTGGTGGAGACGTGACGTTAACTTTGTTAACAGAGAGTTCCAGTCTTTTTTGTCCAGATCGACGGTGCGACTTTCATCGGAATGCAATCAGATCTGTTCAAACCACATCACAATGTCAGTTTGCAACGTTCAACAACTTCACAAGAGAATGCAAGACGTACACAGTCCTTAATGGACCTGTACATGTGACAAACACGTCGTTATGGAAAGGTAATCTGACTCATTCATTGGAGTTTTATGTTAATGGTTATTTTCTTGTTTACGTTTTGTCATGTAAATATTATCATTATCTGTACTTTAAACAGTATATTATTTGAATAATCATGATTAATACATCATAAAATATATATTGATGAAGAATTTGGAAACAAACTTAAAGGTTGTGTTACTACATTTCTCTCATATCAAATTAATGAGGATGCAATTAGCAGATATATCTGCTTAATGGAGGAAAAGTATTAGCCAACGTTTTCGTGGTTGATAAAAAAATTAAATGTATGTATACAAGTCATATAAGAAATAATAGTTCGAAATTTTCTGACTGTTCTTCATATTTTTAGAACTATTTTCCACAAAATTTGATTTTTGAAAGCCATGTCGATTACATTGAACACTTTATATACTTTAAAGCTAAGATGGTTTATTTCTATGTTTCAATCAGATCGTTTATCATTTCAGATTTCGTAATTGTTTCGTAAATTTAATTATCGTGAACGTCATTTTCAGTATTGTTCGGAACTGAATGACCCCAACTGTTAATAGGCCATCAATTAATAATTATAAATCAATTGATTAATTATTATTTCATCTTAACGTTCATTATGTAGGGAGTAAAACGACGGTTTCCTCGTTGTCAATGTAAAGTATTTGTATGTTGTGCCATATTGGAAGACTTGGGCAGTATAGTATGATTTAGTGAGGTAGCACTATGGTTAAGTAAGGATCAGTTCTACCCTATCACAACGTGACAAACATACGCCATTCTCATACACCATAGGCTGTCCGTAAATAATGGAAACTGTTGATCGAATGTCAAGCAATTTTGACCAAAACCAAACCAAACCGCACGAATTATGTATTTTCCTATCTCTTATTCAAGCCTACCTGCAGATTGATGCATGGCCGTATGCACACTTCGGACATATCAGGTTGAGCTTCACACATGCCAACAAGTTTTGTACAGATTTCGGGGGACACTTGGCTTTGCCTGACACAGATACGGAGATGCAAAAAATCAAGCAGATTCTCGGACAGAAACAAGGTTTGTTTTTATTCTGTATCGTCCTATTAATACGAAAATGCCATTCCGGCACATATACTTGACCTTCGTTTGAAATTCATTATAGCAAATCATGTAGGATTAATGGTCGTTATTCACTTAACCTGACCTAGGACAGGGATAGGTAAATATCACGTGACCTATTGTGATTCCCACAGTACCAAAATAGGTCGTCGTGGTCAGTTGGTGCGCTGTGCGTTGTGAAAGGATTAAGAAAACATCGCGTATATGTAATGAATCAATAGCCATAGGAAATTTACACTACCTGTCCATGGATGTCTTTTGTCGATGCCTGCAGTTTGTTTGCATTTAACTCTGAACGGATACGCAATAAATGTCTTATTTTCTTTTTTTTCATCCAGGTGAAGATTTTCCATCTCAACATTTTTTTTAAAAATTAATAAAAAAAATCAAATAAGATAAAGAAAAAAAAAATGGTAGTTGGAAACATACCAACATATATTTAGAGACATCCTGGTGATTCGAACTCTGAACATTGCTTTGCGGCGTTGTAACAAATCAGCTAAGCAGATTTGAAGGAAAAAGTTTATATCATCATTTATAGTCAGATAAGATTAACTTTCAAAATTTTCGGTACCGGTGTATAGCAGGACCAATTTTTTCGAAACAGGATCTAGTTAGCTTTTCTTACAAGGACTAAAACGAAAGACATTGTAAACGTTGATCCTTCGATGCGGGCTGTCAAAACATATTTGAATTTGGGAAACCCCGCTTCAAAGCCTCATATATCCTGATGATGCCATTTTAAAGCAATATCAAGAAATGTCCATTGAAATAAACAAAGACATATTCCGCAAATAAGAATATTTATCTGCTATAGAATGAACGTTTATATTCAAATATATATGACATTTTTTTTCAATTTTAAGTCCACCAATGCCAAAATGCACCACACTTCTTTGCATATTTTCGGGGCACCTTCATCATTCCATCGATACTTGGTCATTTATTTGGACCTATTGTAGTTTCCCACGTCACCTTCTAGATATCAACACTTTAGACAGCCGTTCCCATTGCTGACATCCTTTTGTACCTTATACTCGAGTACTTGAAAGTTGTTAATAGGTTACGCGTCTTATGTTTAATCATTTAGTTAGTTAGTTTAAAACTTAAAAGTTGGTTTTAAGGACTGATCCATCTATTGTCCGTTTAACATTTGAGCTGGCGGGTCGTCGCTAGTGGGTCCTAGTTTTCCATTTCAGTAAAATTTTCTCAAAACGTCGTTCTAACATTATTGTGATAATAAGACTCGGCGAATCGGGGACGTGAGTGCCATACCTCTTTGGCAATTTGTAGTTTAGGTGAATGTGGCAGATCACTGAAGCTAGAATGTTTCGTCGTTAGTTCTTGACTATAAATTGCTAATGGATTAACTCGATCGCTAATTTGATAATATTTTAAGACATTTTGAATTAGGCATTTTAACTTTATCGAAGGAAGTTGTTTTATTGACGTATAGTCTAACCATAAACTCCTGTTAATATGTTATAAGTTTTTGTTTACAGTGTTTTTGAACATTTTGTCTGTTATGTATCTAGTAATTAGTTTATACAATATCCAAAATCGTCTATCTTGTTATGTAGGTGTATCAGACTGCTGGATTGGTGGAATGAAATCGGGGAACGGTTGGGAATGGCTTGATGGACGACCAATTAACATCCGTAGCAAATTATGGGCTCCAGGCCAACCTGGAAGCCGCGGCAGAGTATGTGCGCAGCTCTGGAAGGCACTCAACTACATGTTTGATGATCATAATTGTGCATACCATAAGCAATTTATTTGTGAGTTTAAGTAGTTATTGGGCTGTGAGTGACTTCTATCAAACAGTTTATTATAGAGATTACCACTACTATGCCTTTACATCTTACATCTTTACATCTGAGAGCAAACCTTTCAGGAGGTCTGTTTCTGTTTTACTAGGTTACTAATTGAGGCTTTCACTATGAAACCATTTCAAAAATTGTATGTCCAAATACTACCGTATGATTTGGTGCCGTGACCAGGATGGTTCCTTAAAATAAGCTCGGCAGAACAGAATAGATGGGGGTACGCATTTTGTTGAATTGAGTTTCTCAATTGTAATTGAGATTAAGAATATTGTGTTGTGTAAATTTGATTATTTGTGATATTGTTTATTGATGTTTTTTCACACTTGCTTCTACCAGACGTAATTAACACGTTGTACTTTATGGTTTATGTCAAACAATGGTTCCTTCTATGCACTGTTTATGATATTGGTATATACCCGAGTTGCAATGAAGGTTAATTTATTATTTTGAGCCTGCCTAATTATAAATCAGTCTATATAGTATGACCAATCGTGGTCCTCCAGTGGGATTCAACTTAAACTTGAGATGATCTTGTAATTGGATTACATTCAGTACGTGGATGAGACTTCCAATGGACTGACGATTCTAATAAAAAATGTAGCTTTATTATGTATCGCTGCTAGAATGATCGTATCTCGATTGATGATTTTTAGCTCACCTGGTACGAAGGATAATGATAAGCTTATGACATACCGTGCCGTCCGACCTCCGTCCGTCAACATTTTAACGAAAACAATTTTTTCTCCTTAATCACAAACTGCAGTTAGATATAATTTGACTGGAAGTTTCTGATATATATGAACAGACTTCTCCTTACAATCTCGGTATAATTATCCCTTTTTTGTCCTACCCAATTAACCAAACTAGGTTACTATCAAAAAGACCGTGACTACATGGGGTGTTATCTGAATGATTACATATTTTTCAGCAATAGGAAGATGTTGTTTTAGGAACCAATATGGAGTCAGTTACACAGTGAAACACGAATAAGTCGATGTCGACGGAACCAAGTAAGATATTCGACTTATTCGGTTGTTTGAATTAACTTTGTTCTTATGTACGGAAATATACGATGATATTGATGGCCAAATGTCTACGATATATATAGAGGTTATACAACGAGTGGTTGTTGGATATAGAATTTATATCACGCCAGTAAATTATTTTTAAAATTTACAATAGACACGAGCGTTAGCAAATGTCTTTTGTAACTTAAAAAAAACAACTTTCGAGTGTGAAATTATTTCATATCCAAAAATCACAAGCCATGTGACCTGTTTCTGCCACAATAATGCAGGCTTGAATCAAAAGAAAACGTGGCCAAGTATTATTTCACGCATGCAAACAAGATATACAGGTGACGATCGGGACCCGGTAATGTTACGTCATTCTATTATTGATGACGTCAATAACAATTGCAGCTCTCTTCAAAGTTCGAATTCCAGACCAATCAAAAGACCGGAAGGTCATGTTCAACTAGTTGAATATAACATATATTCTACCACAATACGCTGTGTTATTCCACTTTGAAGCCATTGTATAAATGTGCCGACTGCTGGATATATTTTGTTATATACCACTAGTGGTATATGGCCTTCCGGTCTCCTCGTAAGTTATCTTTTAAAAGTTGCAAAAGATACTCGCTAAAGCTCATGTCTTTTGTAACATTTAAACACATAACTTACGCGTGTGAAATATATTCCATATTTATCAATCACTCGTTGTGTAACCTCTATATATCTAAAAGTCGACACATTTATGCAATGGCGTGAGAGTGAATAACACAGCGTATTGTGGTAGAAATATATATATATATATTCGATAACATTTTGTGACAAAGCATTCGATGAAACCAAACATTTCACACTGATTTTTTTCATTGAATTAAATATGTAAGTAGATCATAGAATAAACGTCGTCTGATTAAAACACTAGTCATGTCATACATGAATACACACGCACATACGAGTTACGTAAATCATCCTTATATGTAAATAGATTTTTCTGTTATCTTTAATAGAGATGTTTCATAACATTTTATTTAGAAGTGTCTATTGACAAGTAGTTATTTACAAGGAGTGAGTTTAAGAATTCTAGAAAAAAGATGGTTGGAAAATGTATTTGAATGTATGACAATATAGTATAAAAAGAACAGGAGAGACACATTGATAATCAGAACGGATTTACAATTGTCAATGAGAGCTATATAAATTATATTGGATTATTAATTGCCTGATACCAAGAACCGGTTTACAATTGTCGAGGAGAGCTATATGTAATTATATTTGATTAATAATTGCCTGGAACTTGGAAGTGTGCGATTGATAGACATTCTTAGTTCTGGAGAAACAGACAGGAAACGATTACTCAAGGAAACGTGTCATAAGATAAATAATTAACAGTCGATTCAATACCACCTTTGATTTTAATTGTGAAATATCTCTGTTACTTGCATAGTTTTGTATATATCATTAAATAATATCTTGAATTTAGCTGCTGGGTTTCATCTTTCTGTTATTATCACGTAACATATCTAACACAAACAAGATGTAGCAAATCGCGATCGCCATTCTCCATTTATGACATCATCAAAACATCACTGACATGTAATTTGAGCTGTTTCCATTCAATTGACAATGGTGTAGGTATCCCTTATTGGGGAATTCCTACCATTCCCATAAATGTTTTATTTGCGAGTGAACGACAAATAAAAGCTGATATGCGGTGAAAAGACATCCAAGGTTTGTTAGCTTGATACAAAAATAGGAAATGTTCTAATTTTTCAAAATTAAAATAGCAATGACATTTTTCTATAATTAGACATATTTAACTCTCTATCTTTATATATTGTATACGGATATATCTGCAGTTTGGACTCAATGTTGACCATTTTGACGATTTGAATATTCAACATGAAAATGATAGATATTGTATATGTACTACACGCGTATGCCCCATGACAAAGTTTACGATTATAGGTTGATTTCACGGTCTGTTGACCATGCACCTGTCATGTTCGCTCAGGTAGAAGTAATTTAGGTTTATTTAATAATTCTGGATACAAAATCGATTCGGTATTCGAAATTCAGAGGGATCGGTATCGGTAGGATGTGCATTACTATAAAAAATAAGGACCAATATAAAGAGGTGATCGGTTTTGGGAAGTTTCTCTGTACGAAGGATATTTACATATACCATGTATCAAAATATTCAAACAAATTATGAGGCAGCTCTCCTCTTTAGTAGTCATTCACCCGTTTGCTTACGATATTTCCGTCAAAATAAATCAATTAAATATAAGGACATGTATTGATTATTAGAGTTGTACTAGATGTGTAGTTTATATTACTAGCTCTAATGTACCTAGTGATTTTATTGATAATAAATAATTTCTTGTATTCATGTTGAAAATGTCTGCGGAAGAAATTGATAATTTTACATCGATTGATTTTTTATTATCAATTCAGTTTTTGTCTTTTTCAAAACATACATTCACCGAGTAGTTTGTAGCATAAAACACAGTAGAATTACACGTACATTGCAGAATGATTATTTACAAAAATGACAGAGGTTTGACTATCTAATAGATCATACTGATGTAAAATACTAGCATGACATATGAATAGACATTCCATTTTCTAAAATTAAACTAGCCTTCAAATAAATATCATGCCGTTGTACTCATATATGTAAGGAAAATCATATATAAAGCGGCACTGCAAATACGTGTACATACTTAATACCAGTAGTGGATAGTCCAGTGGCTTCATTTCCGGCCACTGAATACAAATATAACCTATATTCATATAGAGAATATTCATATTAAAATCTAACTGTATTACGTGTATTAGATGATAACATAATTAGTATCCAGCAACATTAATTAAACAAGCTGGAACCAAACTACACAGTTTTACTACTGCAGCTTCAAATATCAGCGTATATGCATACAAAATTTAATAGAAATTTTCAAAATCAATTTGTAAAATTAATCACATCATCAGAAAATATTTAATGAAAGAAGACAACACTTCTAAATATACAGAAAACAAAAAACTCTTTTGGTCATAGAATCGTTTATACAATTGTATTTTGGAATATCAGCCCATACATTAACAGTATAGTTCGTAAACCACATACATTTTTACCTACATAAAATCCATATCCATGGATGTCTTCAACGAGCGTAACCTTGACCTTGACCTTGACGAGGTTGGATATGTGACCATAATCGAAGTTTTGTTTGTGTAGTTTATAACTAAACATGTATTTTCATCTTCTGGCAGAACCAAGAATATTATCAATTGTTGCATTTCTGAACGGTGACATGTTAGCTGTATATATAATAATAACATCGGGACTTCTAAGGCCGCATTTTCATAAATTGTATTTAGTACACAGTACTACATGTAGTTACGTACATCACACCTAAAATACACCTTAAATATCATGTAAGCATATTTTAAAGTTGATGTTTATCATCACTGTCGATATTTCAAAATATCACAGGCACCACTGTTAAATATTCTGCAACTCGTACAATAAACTAAACTTAACTTATAAACAATGATCCCAATAACGAATGCCCTAATTTGACCCCATTTTCCATTCATTAACTAACATATGTTTTCGACGGTAAATTCAAGCGAATAATACAGCTATTACACTTCGACTTTATTAGATGACAGTTATGGTAGTGCTGCTTATACCATTTTCAGGCCTAAAAATGGCTAACGAATTACAATCATAGTTAATACGTTCTAATTTTATCAAAATTAAAGCTAACCTGGCAGCAGCTTCTTTGCAAGATCAGAATCAATGTTCAGTGCAAATAAATGCAAAAGAATAACTAGGATGCATAAAGCCGACGCCTCTTACGAATTTCATATGCGATCCTTACGCCCTGTTTTCAGGGCAAGGACACACTGTCTCCAGTTGGGTTGAGATGTATTGGGTGACTGATAAAATAAGTACAACACGTTTGAGCGTTTATTTTTTTCTGTCATCGTCTAGCACAAGCTCGTGCATGGTTACATGTTCAAAGTCTGGTAGAATAAAATGTAACACATCGTTAGCTGTAATACAGCATTTGTAAAATTTGTAATATTATGAATCGATATTTTCACCACGTGATCATTTAATACTGTTGATATGTCCATTGTTTTCACCAGCAGATAAATAAAATATGGTGCTACATACATTTGGATATTAGTACAATTTACGTTGGTAATTAGAGATTATTGCAATTTATGTTTATAAATATGCAACGATAATCACATTCATTATTTTTTGCCCTGTTATCCCCATAAGTACACATATCTCTATATCCATACATAGGGGTGATATAGGCTAAAATCTTTAAATGACTTCTTCTCAATAATTAGGAGGTCCAGGGAGTTGATAAAGGGTCTATAGCATGCTGGGATGAAGGGGAACCAACGACCTTGATTTACAAATATCACAAAGGTCACGTGTTAAAATCCTCAAACAATGATTTCTCGATCGCAAAGAGCCTCCATGATATGATATTGCGCCGTAAGTATGCTGACATAAATGACTACAAAAATTATCTACAGGAATAAACCAAAAGTACTCTGTTACCATCACTTATTATGATATGCCAAATAATAATAAAATATGTATGATGTATAACAACTGAAAGTGGGTGTATCACTTCCTTAAAAAATTGACGTAGCTAAAAATGTGCCTTAAAATTTTGATTAAAATTGTGCTTCATATTCAGTGTGTAATCTTTACTTACACAATTGAGCTCATGATTTGCAACAAATCAGACTCTTCAGAACATAAAAACACTTGACAGCATTTTTTTGATGGATTACAATAAGTAGGTCATAGCACAGCCCTCTGGGACCTTTTGATTTTGGTTGGCTTTGGCGTTTGTTTTTTAAGGCTATACAAAAAATTTCCTCATCCGACCCCCAGGAATCAGGATCAGCTACTGGATTTAAAGGAAGAGTCGACGGACATACGACGGTGTGCCGCGCCATGACGTCAATTCACCAGTCCTTCTAAAGCAATACACAAACTACAGTCATCGTGTCAGGTAGTGCACACAGGACACAGAACCAGAAGCCAATATAATCTCAATAGAATAACATGAGCAACACAATGGTGCATAACATTAACCCTAATGCGTATGGTACACAGTAAATAATATATAAGGAACGCGAGTACAAGTGTTTCTCTAAAAGCACAGAAAGAACAGATAGACTGGAAATGTCGTTATCATTACAAGAACTAATGGATCAATAATAAATTATATAAGTACTGTATTACTATCGATTCCTAGAATTATAAAATAAAACTTTTAATTGATATTGAGTTTATACTGAATCTCGTTCTATATTCATAGCAAAAAAGGTGCGATGTACCTAAATGCCTTTCGTGCAATGGGTATGTATATAGGTGTTCATGTGTTCGCACTTTAAGTGTCTGATGTTTGGTTTGGTTTTGTATCGTTTTACGTCCCACAGCTTAAGGTCACTTAACGACGACTTCTCGTGTGCGAGATGAATACATGTGTTAAATGTGTGTTTTGGGAGGTTGAAGTATGTTCATGTTTTTCTCCCTGTCGTAGCAAGGATCTGATGCCAACTTTATAATATTTCTATGTGTTTGTATTTAATAAAGGTATTGATGATGTTTTTAATCATTCCAATTTTGGATTTAATTTGGTGTACAACAAAAGAAATAATTCGTTTTTTCTTAGACTGTTTTGCCCTAATGACTTCAAAGCTGTCGAGTAGATGTCAATCAATACAAAAAAATATTTATTTAACATATTTAGACCTCAAGTGGTATTTTGTATCTAATCAATCTATTGATAGTTTTGCAATTGTAAAGAGCTGTCTCATCATGTACGTACTTCCTGAGATGGATGTTTTATCTATTAAAACTGTTTCGGGTTGGCGCCTGTTATATATCAAACTGTATCAATAGTTAATCGTTGTAAAATGATGAGATAAATGAAATGAACAAAATGCTTTGAGGGCAACATTTCCATTTACATTAACCAGCCAACTTTATATTGTTAACATTTTAATATTAAACGCATGGGGCGGCGTTGCTTTTCCTCTTATATTCAATAACACTACACTGTTCCTTAGCAACAAGTCAAAGAGTTACGTTTCACAAGATATATCAACTTGTTCTAAAACCCGGTATCAAAGCCGTGGATGTTTTTCGATGACTTTGGAGATGTTAACCTTTCTCTTCTTTAAAGTCTGGTCACAGAAAAAAAAACACACACATTTATTCAAACTGACACGGCGCACACTATATGCGAACGTCATCAGAAAACATTCATCTTTAACCTACCGTGCCACTCAATACGAATTGTTATACCCAAAACACTATAATCCGTGAAAACATCGCCGAATTCCTCGCTCAAAACGCCATTTTTCAAACGGTTCCCTCAGCCTGTCCAGATTCTTCATTTACATACGGGGTTGAAAGGTCATGCGATTATATAATCGACTGTCACCAGGTGCACTTTTTGGGGTCATCTCGGCATACTTTATTTTACAGGTGCATGCACAGGACGTCGTTTGCGATATCACGGACTAATTAGATAAAATGTTTTATGCCATGCAGTGATGAGATCGCCCTTTCCTTTTCTTCAACTGCATCATTTCGGTGCACCGTGTCAGTTTGAATAAATGTTTTTTTTTTAGTCGATTGAAGTGAGATGGGGTGCCGTTTCGCTCGTGGCGTTGTTGCCAACTTTCAGCTTAACACATACCACTGTCATATAAAAAAAATTGAAAGTCATATTTTCTATGCAAGCGTCTGTGGTCTGGTTTGTCCATTGTCTTTATTCTTTGACCGGGTGGTGTATCACCTTGCCGTGGCCAGGTGTGGAATTCCATTGTGATTACGTTTTTGTTAAAATGACTTTCTGATTTAAAAACAGTCGGTCTGTACCGAAAGATATAATTAGCCATAGCCTCATTGAAATTTCGCAATCAGTTTTTCATTTTCAAATCATTCCTTTTTTATGCTGTTTCTTTTTTACTTACCATTTATTTGACCTAATGGTTATTTCAGTGTTGATATGCCGACAAGTCTGCAATAATAATAATTATTATTCGCGTGCCGAAAAAAGCCACCGTATTCATGGAAGGATTATTGGATGCTATGGTTTTTCCTTTTGCAGAGATGGCTGTTCTATTAAAAACTATTTCGGGATGGCGCCTGCTATATATCAAACTGTATCAATTGTTAACCGTTGTAAAAGGATAAAATAAATGAAATGAACATGATGCTTTGAGGGCAACATCTCCATTTACATTAAAGTTACATTACATTTACGTTGGTAGAGATACAGTTTTCCTGATGGAGGCCTGATGTTAACCTTGGTAACACAGAGTTCCAGTCTTTCTGGTCCAGGTCGACGTGGCGACTTTCATCAGAATGCATTTTGATTTGTTCATCCACATCAAAATGTCAGTTTGCAACATTTAACAGCTTCACAAGAGAATGCAAGACGTACGCAGTCCTTGATGGACATGTACATGTGACAAACACGTCGTTATGGAAAGGTAATCTGACTCATTCATTGCCGTATGAAATGATTATTTTGTTGTTTAGGTTGGATCATGTATATATTATCATTTCCATAGTTTTAACAGTATATTATAACAGTCATGATTAATATAAATACATCACGAAATACAGATTGATAAAGGATTTGGAAATAAGATTATGTTACTGTGTTTCCTTCATATAAACTTTGAAAGCATTAAAAATGAATAACTAGCAGTGTTGTAAGTGGAGTAAAATACTTGCCACCGTTTTAGTAGTTAATAAAAAAAAACCTGGAATGTTTGCTGTTGTAATGTTAACGTTATATCAACGGGTAAGGCATTTAAAGTGTGTAACATGCATGCGTGAGGTATATGTGTGTGTTTGCGGAGGCTTTGGTATGTTTGTGTTTGTCTCCATGTGGTAGCTCTGAAGTGCTTACTGAAGAATTCTGTTATAGACACCCAAGGGGATATCACACCCCGGCAAATTATACTGACAAGGGGAGGACTAATCGTCCTAATTAACAATAAAATGCTGTTCTCTTAGTAGAAGAAGCAAATACCATTTTTGTAGACTCTTCGGCTGTCAAAGTATGCTTCAGTGAGGTGGCACTATTAAATTGTAACCATTTCTACCGGATCATACGGCGATACACACTCATACCACTCTGGTGCAATTCTTATACATCGGGTGTTGTCCTTACATTAGACAGTTGTTTGATCGGATGCTAATCAATAAAAACCAAAACTAAACCAAGCTGCGCACATTGTTTAAAGATATGCATATATATATATTGATATCAGGAATTGTTGAGAAAATTAGTTAGATCCCTTCTCCTATCTCTTATTCAAGCTTGCCTGGAAAATGGTACATGGCCGTATGCACACTTCGGACATATCAGGTTGAGCTTCACGCACGCCAATAAGTTTTGTACAGATTTCGGGGTACACTTGGCTTTGCCTGCCACGGATGCAAAGATGGAAAATCTCATACAGATTCTCGGACAGAAACAAGGTTTTGTTTTTCTTCACCTCGTTTTAACACAAAATTGTCATTCATACACATATAATTGTCCTTCCTTTTAAATCCATTATTGAAAATTATGAAATTCACAGATTTGTGAAGCAGTTATTGCTAAGTTCCAAAGTGTCTTATATGCACATCTTTAGTTGTTAGTTCAAAACTGTATACTTTCTTATCTTATTATAATTATTACGACGTCACTCGGGTCATTGTGACACAATAAGACAAGGGTCGGAAGAAGTCTCTTGAGTTAGATTTAAATTTCATTTTCTCGATGTCCATCTAAAGGCAACCAATGTAGTTCCCAGAGACTGGTTTGCCCATTGTCCGTGTGGTATAACTGGAGGGAGTGTCCTCTCTATTGACACGTTGCCCATAAAAATAAAATCCCTTTATATTAGAATTAGAAAGATGTGTTGTTGAGTTAATGAATTCCAATTTGTCAACTATATTGTGAAGATAATTCAGTTGAAATTTTCAATTTTAAGATATCCGTTATTTGTAAAAGAATGTGACGACGAGAAATCTAAAAAAAAAAATACACAGATTCAAATAATCGTTTCGGAACTCCTCGAATGTTTTATAGTTTTCTTCGTTATTTGCCGATGGCTCCGGTACACACTCTGAAATTGATTACCTAGCTCGCTTCTCAGGTAAACGTGGTGTGTGTGGTCCGGGGTATCCTGTTATAGATCGAAATCCACCAGCTAATAGCTGCTGATGGCATTCTAAAAAATTAATGTGCCATACTTTGTTTTACAAAACACTTACACATACAGTTCAACGGGTACTCCCGCGCTCTAGAAGAAAAATAATCACAAGTATAAAACGTATCATCAGCAACATGGTATTCATGAAGATTTGTTATCGAAAAATAACGATATGCATGTAAATGATATAACAAAACCTGTTACTGACGATAGAAGCTGGTATGAGTTTACTACTCGGGCAGGAATTTCCTAGCCGAGGACACCGTCTTCTTTTATCTAAACGGTATAGTTCATAGGTACCCTTCTATGATTCATGATATTAACTTTCTGTGGACAGTTTGTTATTGATTTAATTATGACTGATTTGTTTTTATGATACCTCGTCCGTCCGCACTCCTTCAAAAGCTTGAAAAAAAAAAACTGCCTGAAAGTTTCTCAGATTCTCAGGGGGGATCGCTGCCGTTTCCTAGTGTCATATTTCTCTTTATTTGAATATTTTTCTAAGCGTGGTTCCGACATCATTGTGCTGATATGACTGAAATCATATCAAACAACACTTACTGATTATGGCAACTTGGATATGCTATGTCAGATACCATCAACTCCTACTTTGCTGAAGTGTTAAACAGATTAGATCGAATCGGGCACATGCGCACCATACATCATTGGCGAAGCGATGCTATTTAGTGAATGTTAATGATAACCGAAGTTGGAACATTTCATCATTTAACTCGATCAGTAATTCGATGAATTTAGTCAATTAAAAAATACATTTTCTAAATCGTTCGAGCCACAATATGCCATAGTTATCAAATATAGAAATTATTTGTGTGTCTGGTAAAGCTTACGTTTCGTAGTACTGTATTTAAACGTTAGTGAGTATCTCTTAATTGATTTTATATGTCTGTCTTAATATAATACATGTAATATAACAATATTGACATACAGTGTATCGCTATGTATTATATATCCAGTGGCCAGCATTTAGAAGTCCGAAATCGCTTTATCTTATTTTGTAGGTGTTGAAAGTTGCTTGGTTGGTGGAATTAAATCAGAGAACGGCTGGGAATGGCTGTGCGGTTGTGTGTCGTGTCTGTGTACCGTAGTTAAGAAACGTCGAGCGTGGTCAGCTCTTGGATGGGTGACCGCTCCGTTGTTCCCCCTCTGCACGTTACAATAGTACCCGATCATATTTATATAGACTTGAGACTTGACGTCATTCGCCATAGGGTGACCCAACGCGGCAAAGGGGTCTTCTCTCTTCTCCACTCTTCTTCGATAGGGTAGGCGTAACTGCTACTAAACAGTACCAGGTTAGGATTCATTCGGACTCAAGGAGTCGTTTCAAAAATTACCCATAAGTTCTCCAACCGACTCCCTTCTCTTCTTTCCCAATCTCTCCTTTTACTCCATACTGTACCTACTCTACTCAATTTCCTATCTGTTCTCGTCAGCTGAAAGGCCGTAAGGCCGTAATAGCAGACGTAAAACTGATAACCAAATAAATAAAAGTCAAAGGGGTTGGGTGTCTATTAAACTTGGTTTAATTGATAGTTTGATGCACCTGCCGCCCTAATTGCATGATCATAAGCGGTGATTTAATACGGGATACTATCTTTTCTTTTTTTTCCAGATACTTCATGACTTTCCCCAAACTTTGACATATTGTTTTGCTGTTTCTTAATCGTCTTACTTCTTCCGCAGACGAGGTTTCCGACACGTTTCTCGAATCTCATACACGAGCGTTCATGTATGACTTGGGCCGTTGTTCGTTCATGAATTAGGCCAGACCTGGTGATTTTTTTGCTGTTTTTAGGCGAGCTTTGACAAAGACTTTGGATGGCAGTTTGATGGTATGCACCTGTAGGTCATGATTGACCCCCCGGGCCGATAGGCGGGGCAAAAAAAAAAAAAAAAAGAGGTAAAATTAACTGGACCATTTCAAGACTCACGAGACCGTCAAGCCCAACTCAAGTCCCAATTCGATAAACTGACTAAGACTAGACTGATTTAATTATATCCATTATGTTAACGTTAGATAACCGATGTGGGTACCAGTACATGTTTAACTGACCTCCCATCCTTTTTCAAAACTAGGATGTTAAAACAGTTGTATAGTAATAGTCACTAGACCGATACTGCGACATTCGTTATATATTTTTATCATTTTGATGTTTTTTTTTTCTATAGTAAGTTTGTCCTGTATGTTATGTTTAAAATACATGAATAAATGTTATCTCTGTTAATTTGAATTCTACTGATATATGCTATATTTTTTCAGAGACAGAGAAAGCGAGATATTCTTTTTGATATCTCTATTTCTTTAATACGATCTGGACCACAGGTGCCTGACTCGTTTTATAAAATAATAAATGAACTCTATATGTTATTATTTTATAAAACGAGTCAGGCACCCGTGTCTGGACAAAAGCAGTTGATGAGCACACTCCTCATTTGCTCCTCATTGAAGCCCTGGCTCCTCAAAAAGTGGACGAAAAGCTAGGTCATAGTACTACCCAAGTATTACTGTACCCAAGTATTACTATACCCAAATATGACTATACCCAAGTATTACTATACCCAAGTATTACAGTATACACAAGTATAACTATACCGAAGTATTACAGTATACCCAAGTATTACTGTACCCAAGTATTACTATACCCAAGTATTACTATACCCAAGTATAACTATACCCAAATATTACTGTACCCAAGTATTACAATACCCAAGTATAACTATACACAAGTATAACTATACACAAGTATTACTGTACCCAAGTATTACTATACCCAGGTATAACTATACCCAAGTATTACTATACCCAAGTATAACTATACCCAAATATGACTGTACCCAAGTATTATTATACCCAAGTATTACTATACCCAAGTATAACTATACACAAGTATAACTATACCCAAGTATTACTGTACCCAAGTATTACTATACCCAAGTATAACTATACACAAGTATAACTATACCCAAGTATTACTGTACCCAAGTATTACTATACCCAAGTATAACTATACCCAAGTATTAATTTACCCAAGTATAACTATACACAAGTATTACTATACCCAAGTATTACTATACCCAAGTATTACTATACACAAGTATTACTGTACCCAAGTATAGTCATTACTGTACCCAAGTATAACTATACCCAAGTATTACTGTACCCAAGTATTACTGTACCAAAGTATTACTGTACCCAAGTATAACTATACCCAAATATTACTGTACCCAAGTATTACTATACCCAAGTATTACTATACTCCAGTATTACTATACCCAAGTATAGTCATTACTGTACCCAAGTATTACTGTACCTAAGTATAGTCATTACTGTACCCTAGTATAACTATACCCAAGTATAACTATACCCAAGTATAACTATACCCAAGTATTACTATACCCTAGTATTACTGTACCCAAATATTACTGTACACAAGTATTACTATACCCAAGTATTACTGTACCCTAGTATTACTGTACCCAAGTATTACTATACCCAAGTATAGTCATTACTGTACCCAAGTATAACTATACCCAAGTATAACTATACCCAAGTATTACTATACCCAAGTATAACTATACCCAAGTATAACTATACCCAAGTATTACTGTACCCAAGTATTACTGTACCCAAGTATAGTCATTACTGTACCCAAGTATTACTGTACCCAAGTATTACTGTACCTAAGTATTACTATACCTAAGTATTACTATACTCCAGTATTACTATACCTAAGTATTACTATACCCAAGTATAGTCATTACTGTACCCAGGTATTACTGTACCCAAGTATTACTGTACCTAAGTATTACTATACCTAAGTATAGTCATTACTGTACCCAAGTATTACTGTACCCAAGTATAGTCATTACTGTACCCAAGTATTACTGTACCCAAGTATTACTGTACCTAAGTATTACTATACCCAAGTATAGTCATTACTGTACCCAGGTATTACTATACCCAAGTATAGTCATTACTGTACCCAAGTATTACTATACCTAAGTAGTACTGTACCCAAGCAGGGGCGTAGCCAGGCCAACAAAAATGTGTAAGCCCAGACGAGGGCTCTAGGGGCCTTGACAGAGCCCTGGAGGGGGGATGAGCCCCCTGACGGAAAATTAATTTGAATATTTTATGAGTGTTTTTTATTAATTTCCGAGATAGTAAGTTCAAAATATGTTTAATTTTAAATTATACTGAACTACCAAGTTTTCCGGTATAAACATTAGTTAATGTCCATTTTTACTACAGTTTAGACAAACGATAGTTTTCAGTTTAAATAAAAGACATTTTCCTGTTATTTTTTCTTGTAAGAATGTCCATCACAATATCTGTTTCAATGGAGATTTATGTGTTTGTGGTACGTCACTTGGGTTTGAAGAATGTATCGATCCTGGGCACATTTTTTGAAGCCTTCTTCATTTTGAATAGATACACTTATCAACATTATTCAACCAGAAACATTGAGGTTGACAGTAAATAGACAAATATGATGCGATAGCTATTCCGGAATACACTAGACCTTTATCTTATAATATATAGCACCCAGTGGTACATTTTCTGGTATTATCAATAATTTGGTTATAATATTAAATCAAAGCTTTGAATTCATAAACATTCCTTTTTCTCAGAGTCTACTTGAAAAGTTGGACCATAACATAAAGGCAGGATTTTTATGTGTAAGCCCGGGCTTTTTTTACCCTAATGAACGCTATGCCCCTGCCAAGTATCACCGTACCCAAGTATTACTATACCCTAGTATTATTATACCAAAGTATTACTATACCCAAGTATTACTATACCCAAGTATTATTATACCAAAGTATTACTATACCCAAGTATTACTATACCAAAGTATTACTATACCCAAGTATTACTATACCCAAGTATCACTTAACCCAAGTATTAACCCAAGTATCACTTAACCCAAGTATTACCATATATCCAAGTACAACATACCCAGGTTCTGGACTAATATTTCCACTCAACTTTTTCTCCTAAGAGATAATGATTTGTTTTTATAGATATCTCTTAAAGCAGCAGACATCTGAAATTAAATGTGTGAAACCCAAATGATACAAATACTAATATCAAATACATATATTTCTCTCTTTGCATATTTTACATCTATAATTGTTTGAAACAAGAGATCCCAGAGGGATCTTGGCGCCCACCATTGAATGATCTTCATAGGTTCCATGTCAGATTGATCTTTTCTCTACTTTTCCCTTCATTTTACTAATCTGTGCAAATTGAGACATCCCTCCAGTACTTTTCAAACAAGGGAATCCTAGCTATATAAGAAATTTGAGATTTAACGATAATGGCTGTTTGTTTGCCAGGTTGTTTTCAGGACAGACTGGTCCAAAAATGCAAAACAAGGGACCAAGGGGAACCTACTTATGAAATTTGAGAAAGATCCATTCAGTACTTTGACAAATAGAGATAACAAACTTCAATTGTCAAAATCCAAGACGGCGGTCTGTCGGCCATATTGTTTTCCAATTGATCTCAAAATGCAATAAGCATAACGAGGCACCAAGGGGAACCTCCATATGAAATTTGAGAAAGATCCCTTCAGTACTTTCTCATAAATAGCGATAACAAACTTCAATTGTCAAAATCCAAGATGGCTGCCTATTGGCCATGTTATTTTCAGATTGGTCTCAAAATGCAATATGCATAACTAGGCACCAAGGGAAACTTACATATGAAATTTGAGAAAGATCCCTTAAATACTTTCTCAGTAATAGTGATAACAAACTTCAATTGTCAAAATCCAAGATGGCTGCCTGTCAGCCATGTTGTTTTCAGATTGGTCTCAAAACGCAATATGCATAACTACGCACCACGGGAAACCTACATATGAAATTTGAGAAAGATCCCTTCAGTACTTTCTCAGAAATAGTGATAACAAACTTCAATTGTCAAAATTCAAGATGGCTGCCTGTCGGCCATGTTGTTTTCCGATTGGTCTCAAAATGCAATATGCATAACTAGACACCAAGGGGAACATACATATGAAATTTGAGAAAAATCCCTTCAGTACTTTCTGAGGATTATCGATAACAAGAATTGTTTACGGACGGACGGACGGAGGGACGGACCACGGACCACGGACGCAGGGCGATTTGAATAGCCCACCATCTGATGATGGTGGGCTAATAAAAGACATTTTCCTGTTATTTTTTCTTGTAAGAATGTCTATCACAATATCTGTTTAAATGGAGATTTATGTGTTTGTGGTACGTTACTTGGGTTTGAAGAATGTATCGATCCTGGGCACATTTTTTGAAGCCTTCTTCATTTTGAATAGATACACTTGTCAACATTATTCAACCAGAAACATTGAGGTTGACAGTAAATAGACAAATATGATGGGATAGCTATTCCGGAATACACTAGACCTTTATCTTATAATATATAGCACCCAGTGGTACATTTTCTGGTATTATCAATAATTTGGTTATAATATTAAATCAAAGCTTTGAATTCATAAACATTCCTTTTTCTCTGAGTCTACTTGAAAAGTTGGACCATGACATAAAGGCAGGATTTTTATGTGTAAGCCCGGGCTTTTTTTCCCCTAATGAACGCTATGCCCCTGCCAAGTATCACCAAACCCAAGTATTACTATACCCAAGTATTATTATACCAAAGTATTACCGTACCAAAGTATTACTGTACCCAAGTATTACTATACCAAAGTATTACTATACCCAAGTATTACTATACCCAAGTATGACTATACCCAAGTATGACTATACCCAAGTATTACTGTACCCAAGTATTACTATACCCAAGTATTACTATACCCAAGTATGACTATACCCAAGTATTACTATACCCAAGTATTACTATACCCAAATATGACTGTACCCAAGTATGACTATACCCAAGTATGACTATACCCAAGTATTACTATACCAAAGTATTACTATACCCAAGTATGACTATACCCAAATATGACTGTACCCAAGTATGACTATACCCAAGTATGACTATACCCAAGTATGACTATACCCAAGTATGACTATACCCAAGTATTACTGTACCCAAGTATTACTATACCCAAGTATTACTATACCCAAGTATTACTATACCAAAGTATTACTATACCCAAGTATGACTATACCCAAATATGACTGTACCCAAGTATGACTATACCCAAGTATGACTATACCCAAGTATTACTATACCCAAGTATTACTATACCCAAGTATTACTATACCAAAGTATTACTATACCCAAGTATTACTATACCCAAGTATAACTATACCCAAATATGACTATACCCAAGTATTACTATACCCAAGTATTACTATACCCAAGTATTACTATACCCAAATATGACTATACCCAAGTATTACTATACCAAAGTATTACTATACCCAAGTATGACTATACCCAAGTATTACTGTACCCAAGTATGACTATACCCAAGTATTACTATACCCAAGTATTACTATACCCAAGTATTACTATACCCAAGTATGACTATACCCAAGTATTACTGTACCCAAGTATTACTATACCCAAGTATTACTATACCCAAATATTACTGTACCCAAGGATGACTATACCGAAGTATTACTATACCCAAGTATAGTCATTACTGTACCAAAGTATGACTATACCCAAGTATTACTATACCCAAGTATTACTATACTCCAGTATTACTATACCCAAGTATTACTGTACCCAAGTATTACTGTACCCAAGTATTACTATACCCAAGTATTACTGTACCCAAGTATGACTATACCTAAGTATTACTATACCCAAGTATTACTATACTCAAGTATTACTATACCCAAATATTACTGTACCCAAGGATGACTATACCGAAGTATTACTATACCCAAGTATAGTCATTACTGTACCAAAGTATGACTATACCCAAGTATTACTATACCCAAGTATTACTATACCTAAGTATTACTATACTCCAGTATTACTATACCCAAGTATTACTATACCCAAGTATGACTATACCCAAATATTACTATACCCAAGTATTACTATACCTAAGTATAGTCATTACTGTACCCAAGTATTACTGTACCCAAGTATTACTGTACCCAAGTATTACTATACCCAAGTATAGTCATTACTGTACCCAAGTATTACTGTACCCAAGTATTACTATACCTAAGTATTACTATACTCCAGTATTACTATACCTAAGTATTACTATACTCCAGTATTACTATACCCAAGTATTACTATACCTAAGTATTACTATACTCCAGTATTACTATACCCAAGTATTACTATACTCCAGTATTACTATACCCAAGTATTACTATACCCAAGTATAGTCATTACTGTACCCAAGTATTACTGTACCCAAGTATTACTATACCCAAGTATTACTATACCTAAGTATTACTATACTCCAGTATTACTATACCCAAGTATTACTATACCTAAGTATTACTATACCCAAAGTATTACTATACCTAAGTATTACTATACCCAAAGTATTACTATACCTAAGTATTACTATACTCAAGTATTACTTATACCCAAGTATAGTCATTACTGTACCCAAGTATTACTATACCTAAGTAGTACTGTACCCAAGTATTACTATACTCAAGTATTACTATACCTAAGTATTACTGTACCCAAGTATAGTCATTACTGTACCAAAGTATTACTATACCCAAGTATTACTATACCCAAGTATTACTATACCTAAGTAGTACTGTACCCAAGCAGGGGCGTAGCCAGTCCAACAAATGTGTAAG
Source organism: Pecten maximus (assembly GCF_902652985.1). NCBI lineage: Eukaryota > Metazoa > Mollusca > Bivalvia > Pectinida > Pectinidae > Pecten > Pecten maximus. The sequence continues at coordinate 13,731,332 of NC_047027.1, read as the reverse complement.
CCAAGACGGGGGGTCTAGGGGCCTAGGCAGAGCCCTGGAGGGGGGATGAGGGGGGCGAGTCCCCCGACGGAAAATTAATTAAACTATTTTATGAGGGTTTGAAATTAATTTCCGAGATAGTAAGTTCAAAATATGTTTAATTTCAAATTATACTGAACTACCGAGTTTTCCGGTATAAACATTAGTTAATGTCCATTTTTACTACAGTTTAGACAAACGACAGTTTTCAGTTTAAATAAAAGACATTTTCCTGTTATTTTTTCTTGTAAGAATGTCTATTACAATATCTGTTTCAATGGAGATTTGTGTTTGTGGTACGTTACTTGGGCCAGGATATGAGCTATCAGCGACTGGTTTAACTTTTTAGTCGCTGGGTCTTCTTCCTTGGGTTTGAAGAATGTATCGATCCTGGGCACATTTTTTGAAGCCTTCTTCATTTTGAATGAATACACTTATCAACATTATTCAACCAGAAACATTGAGGTTGACAGTAAATAGACAAATATGATGTGATAAGCTATTCCGGAATGCACTAGACCTATATTTTATAATATATAGCACCCAGTGGTACATTTTCTGGTATTATCAATCATTTGGTTATAATATTAAATCAAAGCTTTGAATTCATAAACATTCCTTTTTCTCGGAGTCTACTTGAAAAGTTGGACCATAACATAAAGGCAGGATTTTTATGTGTAAGCCCGGGCTTTTCTTCCCCTAATGAACGCTATGCCCCTGCCAAGTATCACCGTACCCAAGTATTACTATACCCAAGTATTATTATACCAAAGTATTACCGTAGCAAAGTATTACTGTACCCAAGTATTACTATACCAAAGTATTACTATACCCAAGTATTACTATACCCAAGTATCACTTAACCCAAGTATCACTTAACCCAAGTATTACCATATATCCAAGTATTATTATACCAAAGTATTACCGTACCAAAGTATTACTATACCCAAGTATTACTATACCAAAGTATTACCGTACCAAAGTATTATTATACCCAAGTATTACTATACCAAAGTATTACTATACCCAAGTATTACTATACCAAAGTATTACTATACCCAAGTATTACTATACCCAAGTATCACTTAACCAAAGTATCACTTAACCCAAGTATAGTCATTACTGTACCCAAGTATTACTGTACCCAAGTATTACTATACCCAAGTATTACTATACCCAAGTATCACTTAACCCAAGTATTACTATACCAAAATATTACTATACCCGAGTATTAAGTATTAACTGTACCCAAGTATCACTTAACCAAAGTATCACTTAACCCAAGTATAGTCATTACTATACCCAAGTATCACTTAACCCAAGTATAGTCATTACTATACCCAAGTATCACTTAACCCAAGTATAGTCATTACTATACCCAAGTATCACTTAACCCAAGTATAGTCATTACTATACCCAAGTATCAATAGAGCCAGGTTCTGGACTAATATTTCCACTCTACTTTTCTCCTAGCAGATAATGATTTGTTTTTATAGATATCTCTTAAAGCAGCAGACATCTGAAATTAAATGTGTGAAACCCAAATGATACAAATACTAATATCAAATACATATATTTCTCTCTTTGCATATTTTACATCTATAATTGTTTGAAAAAATAGACAATCAAAATTTCTATATGAATATCTAAATTTAATGGGCAATTACCGAAACTGCCTGCCATTTTTCAATTTATTGTCGATATAATCAGGTCAGGGTCAAAGTATCTGAATTTTCCAGGATGACTGCCGAGAGCAGAAGATGGCTTGACAGAAATTGGTCGCTATTGAAAACAAACGAGCGACCGTTGTTCCAAAATCACCAGTCGTTAGTCCCATTAGACAGGTGGTCATTATATATAGGGTCGTTATATAGTAAAATCTCACAAGGAATCTTAAAATTTGTTCTTATAGACAGGCGGTCGTTATATACAGGCGGTCGTTAGAGCAGGTTTGACTGTAATTTCAATTAAAAACCATCAACAAATATTTACTATGAATTTGAAAGCGCAACAACACAAGCAGAAGTTGACCATTAACGATGTCAAGGGAAGTAAATTCACAAAAATTATCTGACTGCACTCTTCAAGATAGTATAGAAGAATTGGGAACACTGACAAAATCAATGACACGAAAAATGTACAAATTGTAAACAGCAGTTTCAAAATGGATAGTGCAGGTTCCTCAAAGTTATGCCGCCTGGCCATCATTATTTTGTATTTTATATCACAGGCGCCTGCTTCTGGTTAGTAGTTTATAGAAGAAAAAAACCAGGAGTAGGGGGCTAACATTTAAGACCACAGGAGTAAAATATATGAAGACTAAAACCGAGAGGCCCAAAAACCTACACCATCGCATAAACTCACAGGCCCTTTGGGCCAGGAGAGGTTAAAAAAACAAAAAAACAAAAAAACAAACAATAATATTATTACAAAGGGCAATAACTCTATAAGTTACTGTCAATAATTCCCATTTTCAAACTCGTCCAGGATCTGGTTATATATGGCCACATAGTGTGATTAAAAGTTTCATCAAACTTGGTTGATATTAACTCCAGTTTAATATCGAATTCACAATGTAATTGTTGACAGACAGACAGACACTGGACGCCACAGTATGGCATAGGTGAGCTAAATATATACAGGAAATATATTTGTAGCTGAATAAATTTTATTTCCATCCATGATAAAATAAAACATTACAACAGGTGAGAATGATATTGAAATATGAAGGGTGGAAAATAAGAAACAAACTGATCTATTAACACATTTTTAACTTTGAGCGATGAGTAGTTTTGTAAACTCAAAAATAAATTGATCAGATTTGTGTTTGAACATGACTTATAAACTTATTACTCCATCAAACATCAGGGCTGTCAACAATAATGTATGATTTACAAATGCAAAATCTGTAGGATTTGATGTTACTTTCGAGATTTGTGGTGATCAGTACAACTGTGGACAGAAAGGCCATCGCTCTTTAATATCAGCCCATGTACCTATCACCAATCTGATAAGCTTGGGTGTAACTCCAATTTTGTGTACTCCTGAACATGGTCCTTTATGATAACTGAGGGTATGAATTCACAGAACCAAATCTCATTCAAAAGACAATTACATGTAGTTAAAAACATTAGTATGTAAAAAAGTTTTTTTGACATCTTGTCACTTTTGATGCTATGTTTAGTATCGTCCCTGACGACCATCTCGTTCCTTTCTGCTGCGGCGATCACGGCCACGAGATGAGGACCTTCGCTCGCGACTTCGTGACCTCTTCCTCTCCCGACTCCTGCTACGACCTCGAGTGGGTGGAGACCTGGACCTTGATCTGTTTCAGAAAAGTAAGAATGTGATGATCATGTGATATCAAACAGGTATGATGGGCATTGCTTCCTAAACCAGTACATATCCCCTACTAGTCCCCCCCCAAAAAAAATGTATGTGACCTTGACCTTGACCCAAAACAATATCCCTCAAACTCATCTGATATATCATATTACGGTCTGAAATCATTGTGTGAAGTTTGATCCAAATCCCTCAAGGAATAGAGCCACTAGATTACTGACAAGCTTCTCTCAAGGAACAGAGCCACTAGATTACTGACAAGCTTCTCTCAAGGAACAGAGCCACTAGATTACTGACAAGCTTCTCTCAAGGAACAGAGCCACTAGATTTAGTAAAGCTTCTCTCAAGGAACAGAGCCACTAGTTTACTGACAAGCTTCTCTCAAGGAACAGAGCCACTAGATTACTGACAAGCTTCTCTCAAGGAACAGAGCCACTAGATTACTGACAAGCTTCTCTCAAGTAACACAGCCACTAGATTACTGACAAGCTTCTCTCAAGGAACAGAGCCACTAGAGTACTGACAAGCTTCTCTCAAGGAACAGAGCCACTAGATTTAGTAAAGCTTCTCTCAAGGAACAGAGCCACTAGATTACTGACAAGCTTCTCTCAAGGAACAGAGCCACTAGATTACTGACAAGCTTCTCTCAAGGAACAGAGCCACTAGATTACTGACAAGCTTCTCTCAAGGAACAGAGCCACTAGATTACTGACAAGCTTCTCTCAAGGAACAGAGCCACTAGAGTACTGACAAGCTTCTCTCAAGGAACAGAGCCACTAGATTACTGACAAGCTTCTCTCAAGGAACAGAGCCACTAGATTACTGACAAGCTTCTCTCAAGGAACAGAGCCACTAGATTACTGACAAGCTTCTCTCAAGGAACAGAGCCACTAGTTTACTGACAAGCTTCTCTCAAGGAACAGAGCCACTAGATTACTGACAAGCTTCTCTCAAGGAACAGAGCCACTAGATTACTGACAAGCTTCTCTCAAGGAACAGAGCCACTAGATTACTGACAAGCTTCTCTCAAGGAACAGAGCCACTAGATTACTGACAAGCTTCTCTCAAGGAACAGAGCCACTAGATTACTGACAAGCTTCTCTCAAGGAACAGAGCCACTAGATTACTGACAAGCTTCTCTCAAGGAACAGCGCCACTAGATTACTGACAAGCTTCTCTCAAGGAACAGAGCCACTAGATTACTGACAAGCTTCTCTCAAGGAACAGAGCCACTAGAGTACTGACAAGCTTCTCTCAAGGAACAGAGCCACTAGAGTACTGACAAGCTTCTCTCAAGGAACAGAGCCACTAGATTACTGACAAGCTTCTCTCAAGGAACAGAGCCACTAGATTACTGACAAGCTTCTCTCAAGGAACAGAGCCACTAGAGTACTGACAAGCTTCTCTCAAGGAACAGAGCCACTAGATTACTGACAAGCTTCTCTCAAGGAACAGAGCCACTAGATTACTGACAAGCTTCTCTCAAGGAACAGAGCCACTAGATTACTGACAAGCTTCTCTCAAGGAACAGAGCCACTAGAGTACTGACAAGCTTCTCTCAAGGAACAGAGCCACTAGATTACTGACAAGCTTCTCTCAAGGAACAGAGCCACTAGATTACTGACAAGCTTCTCTCAAGGAACAGAGCCACTAGATTACTGACAAGCTTCTCTCAAGGAACAGAGCCACTAGATTACTGACAAGCTTCTCTCAAGGAACAGAGCCACTAGATTACTGACAAGCTTCTCTCAAGGAACAGAGCCACTAGATTACTGACAAGCTTCTCTCAAGGAACAGAGCCACTAGTTTACTGACAAGCTTCTCTCAAGGAACAGAGCCACTAGATTACTGACAAGCTTCTCTCAAGGAACAGAGCCACTAGATTACTGACAAGCTTCTCTCAAGGAACAGAGCCACTAGATTACTGACAAGCTTCTCTCAAGTAACACAGCCACTAGAGTACTGACAAGCTTTGGTGTTATGTATGTACATACAGAACAGAGGGGAGGGAACCTATATATAGTCTCCATGATTTCACCAGTTGGGGACTTAAAATGGAGGCAATCAAATCAAACCATGTTTTGTTTCATGAAGTGAATTTTGTGTACAGGAATTAAAAGAACTCTTACAATGATACTTGGTCATTATAATTGAAATCTTTAGATGTGTTAGTAACTTCCTCTAATTTTTATATCCACAAACTGAACATCCATACATGAAGAACAGACAAAAACAAGAGGCCACATAGCTGGTGGGCAGTATGTGTTACCTAGACTTTTTCTCTCTGTCATAGAATGTAAGGAGGTTAATTTTTCTCAAGTATGTTACATACTAATACAATATTGGGCACCTCTGTCACTGCAATCAGCATCCTATTTATGAAACACACAGAAAATTGGCAACATAACAACACTTGACTGACTTGTAAAGGCCTGAATGGGTCGTCTATAACAGACTCATTATTTCTATCATTAGTGGAGTTCCTTAAAGGTTATGCATCCATAAATCTTGGTTATTATTAAAAGTGAAATACCTGCTCGAAACAGGTAAACAGGTGAAAAATATGTAGGGAGAATTTGAACATGTGTAACTGACAGAATGTTATTCAATTGTGTTGATGGTTACGCAAAACTTATACAGCTACACTGTATAATGTCCAAACATTCATACATTAAAATATCCCTTAAGGAAACACAACAGAAAAAGGATGTCAATAATTAACTGATACATTATTTTTCTGCACTCTGTGACTCCATTAGTTGAATGTCACCACGACTTGGACTAGATACAAACCAGATCATATATAATGTTTACAACTATTTTTGATAATATTTCTGTTACAACCAAAGTTTTATAATCATTTATATCCAAGTCTACCATATCTAAGAACACATTTGTCAACAACCAAGCTTTATCAGCAACATAGAGATGTGGTCAGGATACTGACCCATTTAACTGGTGTCTGATGGTTGACACATGTATACAATCCCCTCTCTAAATCTGCTAGAAAATGACAGTGTATGTATCATACAAAACAACAAGCAGCTATGCTATTATATATGTTTCCATGAAGAGTACCAACCTGTGGTGACTTAATGAAACAATGTACACCACAGTATTATTACACAAATAGCCTTTTACCTTCTCTTCTTCCTACTGCGGCCGTACAATTCACGTCGAAGTTCTCTTGAAATTGGCTTCAAGTGCATGAAGTTACAGAATCCCCCTCTGGTACACTCTCTGTAGAAGAAAGGGACTTGTGTGTATTTCAAATGTACTTTCAAATGTACAGCCTTTTTATACCCCACATTATTATTTTAACCCCTTTATGAGTAATAACTGTTACTTCTGTTACTGACTGTATTCCATTTCAAATCTGAAATTGAAGTTGAAGGGAGATAATATCCTAAAGTATTTCAGGTGGTAAGTAAAAACCGAATGAAATAAAATCCAAAATCACAATACATTAACTATGAAATAGAAATATGTCAATTAGAAGTTTAATGTTTAGAAACATGGAGATTTATTTTAGGTCTTCTGTGTACAAACAGTAAACATTAACTCTGTAGAGCCATTTTTTGGACAATTTTCACAATTTTTTTCCCCATTAATTCTTCAAAAGAGCAAACAGACAGGTAAAGAAGCATTCTGGCTACAGACTTGTGGACCAGTATTTAATTTAAGTTTAATTTTTCAAATGCATCTCATTTTTATAATTGGATCTTTTTTATAAACTCTAGAAATGTTAACCTTGTATGCATCATATAAATATTTTACTTATTTTATGAAGAGAAGACTATTTAACTAGCATATCTCCGTTTTCAAAACTGTTAATTTTCATGACTAAGACTGTTAGTGCATTTAAGAAAAATAAATCAAGACTATTCCAACCTACCCCATTTCATATTGACGGCAACAGGCTTCACGGAAGTCAGTGACAGGGGATAATTCTGAATGGACAGGTCTACCATTGAACCAACGGTTGTTTAAGTCGTTCATGCTCTTCTCAGCATCCTCTTCATAACGGTACTGTAACAGGAAATCTTAGGTAACAAATAGTTAAAGAACAACTACCGATAGACATACTGTGGCAACTTGTACTAGGAAGAGTGCTAGCTTTGAAAATTGCTTCCCAAAGTTATCTTTCTTAGTAACTTGTTATGAATTATTATAGAAAAATGGTATTTCAAAGAATATAATGAAATATACACAAATATATAGGGGACTGACAGAGTACATACCAACAATTACATGTGGTTGTGTACAGTACCAAATTAATGTAGGACTTACAACATTGTTATCTATTGTGTTTAATTTCAGTAGAAAATCATGATTAATGTAAAATCATGATTAGTGTTATCATAATTACTGAATCATATAATAATAAATTATGTGTCACCACAAGATTGGATCCTCATTGTACTGGTAAGTTATTGTACAATACCTGCTGTACCACTGTAATTTTTAAATATCAATTCAATCCTTGCATTGTTTTTCCTGATGTAGCACATAGGCATACTTTGCCTATTTCTTTAAGAATAAACAATTCTATTGATAATATATAATCTATATAATTTTAATATTACATTTATCAACATCAGCTATTAATTTCAAAGTGAATTCAGCAAGAGTCAACAGGAATAGAGATGGAAACTGATGATTAAATAATTAATCTATAAAGATAGAAACTTTGATGATGAAATAATTAATCTATGACTTTATTTCAATAGGACGACTAGTTACTACAGAACCTTGCAGTATGAACTTAACCTTACCTTTACATAGACATTCCCCACCAAGTGATCTCCAAGGTTGTCACAGACATTCATTTCTTCAATTTCACCATACTGAAATCACACCAAACAATAACATGTCTACTTCCACTTTACCTATATTTTACCTGTAATTTTGCACTGCACATGATGACTACATAGCAACAATGAACATCATTATCACAGGTAAGGTTCATAACCAGGATCACGTCTCATTTCTGGACACTGACCATTTTAAAGAAAACAAAATGATAATTAATTTCTAAAACAGACGGACTGTGAATGCCCTTTTGATTTTTTTTATTGTATGCTGTAATGACAAAATGAATGCAATTGTAATCAAAATGTTTGAATTCATGATTTCTTCAAGTTGCAATGTGTGCCATCAAAATGTACGTGTTCCAAATAATATATTGACATTAAGCATAGTGACAGATAAAGTGCCTTTCTAAATATCTAGTTTGAGCCGAGAACATCAGTGACTATTACACACTATTGTATGGTCTAGGATTGACTAGTAGGGTTTGTTTGTTTGTTTGTTTGTTTCTGTTTAACATCCTATTATAATTAACAGCCAGGGTCATTTAAGGACATGCCAGGTATTGGAGGTGGTGGAATGCCGGAGTACCTTGACTCAGAAAAACCACCGTCCTACAGTCAGTACCTGGCAACTGCCCCTAGTAGGTTTTGAGATTGACTAGGGCAATGAGTGACTGCTCAAATTAGTACCTTCTATAGCATATAATGTGGATCTATAGGCTTGCAGTGTCCCTATCATAGTGACAGCAACAAATATGTCAATGTTTATAATATGCACTTCTTATCAGGAAAGACAATAGTCAATTAGTGAATGAAAATGTTTAGAATGAAACATTTTCATATTTGATACAAATGAGACAGAGGTAGCACATTATGGCACTCACAAACTACCTCTAGGAAATTTCAATCCAGACTTAATTATCTTACCTGTACATTAAATGCCTTTATAGGATATTGTAAGACTTCTAACTGTTCAAACATGAACTTTTTCTCCATCTTTTTTTATACATAATATCTTCAATGCTGATTTCCAATGTAGTTGAAATATGGATATGTCCATACCATAGTGATATATAAACCCTTTGAAAATTTGGTAATGAATTTAATTTAATTTGTTTGCATACATATATATATACACATGTATATGGTTTTACTTTCCAAGATATTCCGCTGTTGCTCCTTCATGTCAATGAGTAAATGTTTATGCCTGCTTGTGATGGCCATAGATAACCACAAGTGGCCAATGTCAAATCACCTTCATTTTCCGTTCTAATATGTATACCTCATAGGTATGTTTACTTTCACTATCCATAAAAGAAACATCATGGTTAAATTTACTTGCATTTTCCATAAACAATACATCATGTGGTAAGTTTACTTTCGTTTTCCATAAACAATACATCATGTGGTGAGAAACTTTCATTTTCCATATACAATACATCATGGGCAAGTTTACTTTCACTTTCTCTGTACTACATGTATACACAAGAGGAATATGACATTGAGGTTGCCTACCTTCTCCATTTCTACATAGACTTCTTCAAAGAACTCATCATAGTGCTGCTGTATAGCTAACTCATCCATTTGGACTAAAAACAAAAACAAGCACTCAAAGTCACTCATATGTGTCCTCTCCTCAACAACTTTCAATGGACTTACACTGCCATTTGATTGGCTGGTTTTCTGTTGATGCTGCATTCTGATTGGATACTCAGTTCTCTCTGCTTCATGATCATGAGACAGTTCAAACAGTGACCAAAATCTGCCATGTATAATTGATCTGACCGTTTGTGATATAGATATGATGTTGTACACAGCAACTAGGAGATTTTTCAAAACTTATGTAAACTGTGAAATGTCTGAGAAACAATGAACTTGTACGTATACAATATGAATTGTTGTTGAATTTATATATTTTTCAATTTACATTTTCAAATTGGTCAAACAATACTATATATATGCAGATAATGGTCAGGGTTTCAGGAATTTTCTTATTCAAAGTCAAGAAAACTCGAAAATGGATAAGCAATTGCCTTTTGATTCCACAAATACTGTTATGTTGAAAGAATATTGTAAGATTATATCAGTTGATCAGAAAATATCTGAAGAATTTCATATGGTCAATGAACATGAACTTTCTTGACTAAGAAACAAAATTTCCTCTACTGCTGATGTCATGTGTTCTGAAATTCAAGGAAGCCAGATTAAAGGTTGATAAATATATAAGGGCACTTCTAGTAACTGTTTCAACTCTTGATTGAAAAAATAGAAATGATTTTGATGAAGTAATTGAAAATACAATTGTCAATTTTGAAGTTTACCAACGATATGTAGCTAATATAAATATATGTATAATCTCTAAACTGTCAAAAAGAAAAGAAAAAAAAAAGCCAAATACATTTTTTCAAGACCGTCATTGTCACTAGACACACCCTTATATCAGACATAAACCAGGCTCTCAACAAAAACAACGCTCTCAATGAAATATTCTCCAAGTCAGTTTGAGTCAATATATATATATATATATCAAAATTGTATTTTCTATTGATTTTTAATAATCAATTTTACCAATCTAGAGATAATATTCACTGCAATTTAGCACGATGAGCATGTCAAGTTTTTATATGGTGTGCATCCATATAAATTCTTCATTCGTCATGTCATCATTCTGTATTAAACCACCTGTGAACAGTTTTTAGTATCCTGTGACATTATCACATAGATAATTATGATGGTGAGATATTTGGAGAGAATTTGAATGAGAACATTAGAAACTTGGCTGAGAAGTTGGTACACAATCACCACATGTAAAATGTCTAAATATGAACAAGACTTTACCTTGTCTTCTAACTCACAAAATACTTCCTCAAAAAAATCATCAAAGTCCTGTTGTGCTTCCACATCGTCCATAGCGACTGAAACAAACATGTTAGCGCTCACAATCAAACATACAGTGCTGTTATTTTACAAACATGGTAAGGCCAAATAAAAAGTATTTTGTGTTGTTTCAAAGCCTCCCAAACAGGGCTGCATATATCTTATCAAGATGGAAGCATTCTGCTTTGTTTCAAACATTCTGAAATAGTAGCATTTTATAAAGGCTCTTTTAATTCTATAAATATTCTTCCTTAAAATGAATTTAACATCCATCTGGTACATGCCCTCTCCCCAACAACTCTTTCCATTATGTTTTTTTTAAAGTACTTACTTACATTTTCGTTCCTACTGTTTTAAAACTCTATGTACATAACATATAACAATGATGAAAAGTTTGACTGCATCTATATCCTCTACCACATTATTACTTCACATTTTGGAAAAAGATTAAGCTATTTTTCAAATAAAATATTTAAACTGAAACCTGAAACAGACAATTCCTTATTTGGCCTTTACATGCAAAAAATAACTGTTCATTCAGTTAGTATCAACTCATTCTTTATATTAATAGTTTATCTACTATTAGGTACAAACCCTAGATTATCCTGTTTAGCAAGCTTGTAAACAAATAAACACATACAATACTTGATTATCTTTGTTCTGAATACTCTTTTTCTATATTCTTTGGTACTATACATCTTTAAATTAAAATTTGTTATGACATTTGACAAATGTATATCCCATTTCTTGATGAAAAATAGATGAAAAATATTTTCTTAAAATAAATATATTATCTTAATAGACTGGAATAGATTAAAATTATCATATAGCTCTACATAATTGAGTACATGTATTATTCTTTATGCTATAAACATGGATTGTTTCACATGATATTTGTCACAAATACCAAGACCTATATGACAAATATCAAGCACAGTTCCCATTCTAAGTTAAATACAATTAAGATAAAGAGAAATTCTACTTAATAATTTACCCTTCTTTCTCTATAGTAAATAATGAATTATTTTTTTTCAAAGATTAAAATTAATCTGACATTTTAAATTTGGGTGAAAATATTACTCATCAAAGTGTGGACTTCCACCATATTTGAGGCCAAAATTCTTTAAAACAATTACCCATTCAAAATGTTCCCTTATTAATAACTATTCTTAATAAAACATTATGGCCTAAATGTACATGTGTAATCTTTCCACAATTCTTAAACAGTTCAAATTCACCAAGATCAAAATATGTACCTTTATACATGTCCTGCATTTCATTTTCAACATTTGAGAACAATGTAAGTAACTTTGAACTAATCATGTAATCTTGATAGCATTAAACGCTTTTCTATTAAACTAACAACCCATTGTGACTCACTGAAAATTGAGATGTCCATGTTTACAGCATAAAGTTTTACATAATACATGATGGTACTTACAAAGTGGTAAAATTTAAAGGCAGGAGATTTCGTGAACCTTGTGATTATACTACCAGTGATACGTATGTGTCATGCAAGGACCATCACAGAAGCTAAACTACAACAGAGATTACTGTACACCAATTTACTTTTGCAGCAATTAATTTTCACAAATTGAGCCTATTAGACTGTTTGTTTACTGATTTATCTCGCAGTGAGATAGGGTCTCCTTGTAGTAGTTAGTTAGTGACTACCTCACTGAACAACATCAGGGAGGCCTACAGCATGCCATTCAGAGCAGTTATTAGGGTAAAGTCTAAGCCAAGGGACACAACCGGTACCACAACAGCACAGACCTGCATGTTTCTCAGATTACCGACAAACACAACCAACACAGGTAGGGAGCGTTGAACCACGCACCTTAGACCTCACCTGAGGATACTTGGTCCGGCTCTAACAACTGAGCTATTGTGCCGCCCCCCCCCCCCCCCCCCCCCCCCCCACCTGTCTACTATAGTTCAAAGTGACACATTTTTCCTTAATGGGTCATTTTTTTTCTTTTATTTGAGCTTCCTCTGAACTTTTTTTTGGATACAAATATTTCATTAGTTTTCATTTAAGTTCACAAAGTTAGTTGATTTTTGTGATTGTTCTTATGTGTAAACACAGTGAAAATAAATTGCTTGCAAATATTTTTTGGCTTACAGTATATGTAGACACTACAAAGGTTACATATGTATGCAAACACTTGTACACTAGGAAAACAATACAATCCACACCTATAATGACCAGGAGAGAAAAAATCAGGGCCCTGGCTCCCGGGCTTGTTCGTTTTTACAGAGAAACCAGTTTGTCAATCTTTAAATATAGCATCAGACAAAGAACAGGCCTTGACATTCTTTGTTAAGGCTCATCTGAAAACAATAGCAGTAACACTGTAAAGTCACCCATCCAACTTATAAACAAAAATGGCCTTTGTCACTCTTTCTTATCACCAGACTAGTGTTAACATTTTCATTTGAAATGCATGAATAGTAGTTAATCATACCTAAAAAAAGTTGAATTCAATCTAACAGAATTTATAAAAGATTTTGCCTGAAACACGGCTATGAATAGTGTTGAATACTTGTATCAAGTAAAGTGAGTGAAACTGGAGAATTAGAAACTTTTTTTATATCTGGCCTCCAAATCTTAACACATTAAGAATTTTTAGAAAGCTACTTTTAACATCAGAACTATACATGCAGAATGATACCCATCATCAATTACAAATTAACTTCTTTATTGTGGAGCCATTTGTTTTGGACTTGAATGTTTCTCTCCTGCTAAAGGCTCTACAGGTTATAATGGAAATACATGATGTGTAGTCCAGGAAAATAGCCTTTAAAATGAAACAAAACTGAAAGAAATAAAAGAAAACAAAAATTAAACACAAATAAAAAAACACTACCACAAAATGCAACAAAAATCACAGTAGTTGTTCCAGTGATTCCACTTGGTCATGCCTGATTGCACTTGTATTTGTTGGTCACATAACATCCAATTCAAATCAGTAGACATGCAATTTGACAGGTAATTTCTCAATGGACATTCAAATGAACTTGGAAGTCATAACCCTTTTAACTACTTTAAATGTGTACATATAATTAATATTATCACAAAAAGTTTCAACACAACAAAATGACATTTAAAAGTTATTTTTTAACATCGAAGAGACAAGATTCTATCAAAATTTTAAAAACATGGATTTTTTTTTTTGGAATATGACTTTAATTGTGATTGTATCCATTGAATAATCACCAAATGAATCGGTAGACAAGTGGAATAAACATTATAAAACAAAATATATTTGTTGTTCTGGCTTGTCATGACCTAAATCATAAAATACACAAAATAAAAGATTTTTTTTTATTAATTCTGCTATATACAATCTGTGAATGATCCAATACCATTTTTTGTTAAAAAAAAGAATTCAAGAAACAACATTTTATTTGAAATTTGCCAAACAATGTGATTTGAATGTTACAAATTATAAAAATATTAAACTACATAGTGGACAGGACAACTTAGGAGAAAATTACTTATCATAACTGATAAGTAATAAAAAGATACAAAAGATTTGTAATTTCAGCCAATCCCAGAAGTTAAAATCTGCATTTACATTGTAGTGATTTAAAATTTGCTAAGCTCGCATTTTAAAAGACTGATAAAATTATCTGTCAAAACAGGAAAGTCAACCAAATTTGTGTATCCATCTTTTCCGATTAGGAGTTGTATTACAGCAGAGTGTACTGTCAGGGACTAACTTAGCCAGGGGAAGCAATGAATGTCCAAGTACATTATGAAAAAAATCTGAGATGTGTGTTCTACAACATATAAAAAACAACAAGGCTACCACATACAACACCCAGAGAAAATCCAGCCCTTAGCTGCTGTAACTCCTGATAAATAACTTTCAACTACAATCATTGTAAACTTTGAAAATAGTGCAGCAAATCAGTGAACCAGGTGTAAACTTAGGACATTTATTTTATTTAGTTAAAATTCAAAATTTAATAGAAGACAAAACTGGTTGCTTTCAACATCTTGTTCATTAAAATTTTGAAAACATTGCATCTTTCCATATATTTTAATAATATATGTTTTTAAAACTTAAAAACCAAATACAGCAAGCTTTGGGTTTGGAGAAGTGGATTCTGACATTAAAGATACCACAACATCATACATATATACAATGTTACTCACTGTGAGAGCCGTCAGCTGTCAAGGCAGCATTCTGTGGATTCAGGTATAGGTTCTGGATCAGTACAGTCTGTAAATACATGTATATAGCATAGTATTAGTAATGACATTTGACTAATGAATATAGTATTTACTGTTTAGGCTTAAAAAATGATATATATGTTTCCTCTAACATGCCAGAAAAAAAATAGGGTAGGTAGGGAAATCTTTTTTTTTATAATAGTTTTTACTAAGATAACTAAGATAATACAGACTTGTAGGCAATCTGGACTTTTAATTAATAGTCCTTGAAAATGGTCAAAATAACTTTAGGCTAGGCACAAAAATACATGGTCGGTGATGCTATAAAATTAGTGGAAACACAGGTATTTGTTTAGGCCTTAGTGCAGAGTGACATATTTATACAAGTGACAAATAACTTTTCTTGTTAAAATCATTAATTTTCTGGGGCACCATGTTTTTTTCTCCCTGCACTTTTTCAATGGCCTCCATGTTATATATCTTTTGTCTATGTTTTAGCCGTTTTATTAATTTTGATTAAAATTATGGTTTCATTACGTATGTAACTTGTAAGCATTCTCTGTTGTTTTTCCTGTAGATGATCATATAAAGGAGTCCTGGCATCATCTATAATCAGTTAATTAAATAAGGATCTACCAACATCAAACCATGCTTATCTTCTTATCAGAGCTTGTTTGATGTTCATGAACTTCATCAGGTCAAAGTGTCATGATTACAAATGATACACAAATGATACTTAACTCAAAAACCCTGTTTAGTTAAATTTTAAGTAAAAAAACAGTTTTGGCAATGAACTCTATACACTAAACATAATCAGTTACCTCGAAATCTTGCCTACTTGGTACATCTCTTTTCATGACCATAATGACATCGAGATAATGAGATTTGAATTGAGTAGTGTCCCATAAAGAACAATATCTCTATATTTTGAACTTTAAACAATTTGCACTGATGACATATCATGTTATTTCTGACTATGTGTCAAATTATAACATAGGTATATAACTTTGAAGCAGCATAATAGAAAAACATTACAATAAAAACTGATCAACCAAATATATATATATAATTGGTAATAAGAAACTCCAATCAAACTGAATATCAATAATGTAATCGCCAACAGTTTCCCATATTAAATTAATCTGTATTTAAAACAGCAACCAGATCTCAGCAGTATACTGAAGGTAGTTGGTAGATGTACCTGACTAAATGTGGGTTTGTTATGGAGACGCGAGCATCTTTCTCCATGTCGACATGCTCCAATCTTGAAGTAAAAGGAACAGTTTACTCTGTAAGATAAAAGAAAAAGCATTATCATTATTGTCATAGGATCTAAATTTAAAAAATTCACATGACAAATGTTTATGTCCATGCAGTTATCAAGGAAACTCTTAAAAAATACAAAGAATTCAAAAATACCTTGTATTGCTTGGTTTAGTTTTCACAGTCAGAATTGTATTTATGATTGATTTGCTGCAACTTATTATCATGTACAGATATAGTATTAATAACCTATTTTCGACATGCAAAAATCACATTTCTCATGGAATTTACAGATAAAAGAAAATTTGTTACATTTGTTCATTACACATGATTAAGTTTAAGATAACTTAAATTTACATAAGTAAATTATAACAGCTTGCTTTGCGATACTGTGGCTGATATTCCAGCTACAGGACATTTTAATTATCTTATCTACACTACACTATAAACTTTCTTTCCTCATCACTCAGTACTAAATAGCACATGCAAAATTGTTTTGAATCATTTTTGAATGGAACTATAAGGAATGGAATTTTCAGTTGGGAATAACACTCGGCTTTGTGATGGAAGAAAGCAAATTAAAAAAACATACGAAAATGATTACATTATCCATTATATTGTAACGGTGTAACTATGACTTAATTTGAACAAATTTTGACAATGCTTATAAGTACTGTCTAAATAAAGTATACGTATTGTTAAATAAAGGATTACAGATCTAGCATAGAGATCTAAACTTGTGGAAATTTATCAATAGGCCTAGGCCTTCTGGCCAGTAATTTATAGTCAATTCGTCCCATTAATTGGTTGATTCAACAGACGTACAAATACAAGTATTTCCACGGCTTTATGGGTCTACGCACGCCGTTACTAAATATTCATATTCAAAAAATATGCATTATAAATTAAAAACACCATCCAAGACAAAGATCATTCGACTGAAATGTGGTATTTATAATGTATCGATTTATTTTGATGTCGACAAGCCACAAGGGAAAACACGTTCAATTAAAGATTTCTAAATTAACCTTCCAATATATTTCACAGATAATTGATGCATCTTTTACTGGTATACAAATACCAATGACAAAGACAAATATGGCTTCTGTATGAATGTACATTTCAGTAATACTCACTTATCTTTTTCTGTGCCGAAAATCGACGCCAGATACTCGGCCATCTTTCGTGCGTGCTACGATTATCGGGGTCAGCGCAAAGCTTACATGTATCGACTCTATTACAAGCGTGAATGTGATATAGATAGTATTATTAACATCAAAAATTGTGACGTTTTACACAACTCGGAAGTGAGGAACGGACAGTGTCAAGTAGGAAATATTGGAAACTCGAGGTAAACAAAGATTTGATGAATTTGAATTAATTTATCTTATAACGAAAAGACACAACAAATTACAGTTTAATGTTATGTACATACAATTTCCTATATTTCCTGTTGACCGGTTCATATCTACCGTAACATGTCGGCCATCACAGGGTCTGACATTACTCCTATAACATAAGAGGCCGCTGGTCGTCTCTTTTTCTATTGGATATTATTTTGCCGCCTGCGACACGGCGCCTGTCAAAAGTATCTCGCCGTGTAAAACCTCTAACATTGTTGGAGTAGGTCTGACATGAGAATTATGGTCAGCTGATGATTCATATTCAATATATATTGTAATAATATGATATTGTACAATAATTCCCTTGTTTCCTTTGAGATTTATTTTGTTATCATATCGTAGATAAAATTATGTCTTTGAAGGTTCATATCACAAAATGTTACTTAAATACAATGTTCATAATTTAGTTTACAATGTAACATGTACAGAGCACATGATAAATTAGTTTCAAATCACTGCCTCCGCTAGGGATCGAACCAAGGAACTCTGGTTTACTAGTCTTACGCTCAACCGATCGACCTAAAGAGAAGATCTCTATAGCCGAGTGGTTGCTATATATATTGCGGCTTGTATTTACCAGGATTGCATACGCCCCCTCCAGGAAAGAACTCGTCCTAGAGTTTCCAGGGGAAACAGCGATGCTTGTGGATCAAGGCTGACCCGGGACCTCTAGCTTACTAGTCTTACGCTAAACCGATCGAGCTTGTAGCAGGGCGGGTTTTAATTGTAAATACTGTACATAGTTATATGGTCGCCTTCTAGCTTCCGGCTAGGGGAAATTTCCTTTTAGCTCAGTCGGTAGAGCGGCGGACCAGTAAGCCGAGGGTCGCGGGTTCCATCCTGGCTGGCTGCACACTACTACTCCTTGAACTTTTACATTGGTGCTGCAGACCACTCCAAGTGAAAGCAAGAGGCTTCCTTGGAGATAGAACAGCTGGGTTTGTGTTTGTGTGTTCGGGGGGGAAAACATTTGAAGGAGGGAGTAGTGTAGCAGGCCGGATTTTAATTGTAAATGCTGTACATAGTTGTATGATCGCCTTCTATAGCTTCCGGCTAGGGGGAATTTCCCTCTTTAGCTCAGTCGGTAGAGAGGCAGACCAGTAAGCCGAGGGTCCCAGATTCTATCCCGGCTGGCTGCACACTACTACTCCTTGAACTTTTACAAGCTAAAGAGAAGATCTCTCTAGCCAAGCGGGGTATTGCGGCTAGTATTTACCAGGGTTACAATAATGTTCAGACTGCATTATGAATGGGTATCATCACACAGTTTCAATCATATTTCGGAAGGTGCAAATTCTTTTTTAAAAGTGGATGAAAATTGTATGAGTCGTCTTCTCACGTACCATATAATTAAAGAATCCAGGGAATTACCACATATGACATGGTGTAGCAGAGAGTTGATGATCAGTTACTATAGAGATCAATTACTATTATATATTAATAGAGATCGGTTACTATAGATACTAAAGAGATATGCTTTAGGAAAGAAGAGGGTCCTGGACTCCTGGTAGCTCTTGACATGGCAGAAGAAATTTCTCAAGGAATCTCTGAATGTCCTCTGGTTGTTGCTCCCATTATATATACATACATTTGTAATTTGCTGTAGAGGGATAGTTAGTATGTCAATTAACAAATTAACAACATGTATATGGTAGATTTATCTCTGTCACGTCCAAGTTGGAGCATCTCCATTTGTAGGTTTTGTATTGTATTTTTGCATTGTATTTTTTTTTTTATTTGTGACCTTTCATCTCAGCTGAGCTGAAGATTTCAAGATGGATCTTAAGCGTATGAGTAATGAGGACAAATTGTCTTTGTGTCGGAAATATTACATTGGTAAGTCAATATTGTATTCATTTATATTTATGAGCCATCAATTGCCGAGTTAGTATTTTGTTAAAATTATGAATACCGTATATATACAATACATAAATAAGCCCACCTCCTATTCTGAGTCAAAGTCTGTGTTAACGTTCTCCCTGAGCTTATTATCAGATCAACGTTTGATACATATTGTATTTATAAGTTAGTACTTCTGTGAGGCATTGTCATTTTCTAATATATTTGACATTAAGAATATCGAAGCAGTACAAATTGACCATGTATATATATTCATGATTACCCTTTGCATAAGTTTTGGAGGCTGTCTTGCATTTTATGATTGAAGATGATATGTTTGGAAATAGTATGTTGCATATCATGATACAGATATATACCATGTATCGTCCTTATTGTAACAGGTGGGTTTGCCATGCTGCCGTTTCTGTGGTTTGTAAACTCTGTGTGGTTTTTCAAGGAAGCCTTCATCCATCCAAGTTATAATGAGCAAAAACAGATACGCACATGTAAGTTTTATTTACAAAATAGCCAACAGCTGTCTTGGAATTTAAAAGTTGAAATCTGTTATTGCTACCTGATATTTCTCAGGACATTCTTTATAGATCTTTCTTAGATTTCTTACAAAGATTCCCCTTGTTATCAAATAATTAAGAAGAATATAGGGAAAAAGGAAAAAGTAGAGAAAAGATCAGTCTTATTATTCAGATGTAGAACCAGTAAAGATCATGCTAGTTTTATTTAACCATATAATTTTACATTGACTACATCACATCTGTACATATCACAGGGACAAGCCATTAATTAACAAAAAGGTATTACACTTGTGTATACAGTGGACCCTCGATAATCCGAACACCTTCGTTCCCAGTCCAAACCGTCCGGATTACGAGTTTTCCGGACTGCCGAATTTCGTGTACCAGGTCAAAAAAATTGTCGTGTAAGAGTTATCTCCCTTGATTATATACAATCCGGGACGTTTCATAAACACGTCTAATTGTCAGACTTTTTAACAATAAATATACTTATGTTTCTGATATGATTCTTTTTTTTTTGTTTTGTAGAAAGTAAAAAATAAACTGTTTTTAAAAGAACATGTAAAGTGAAAGTTGTTTTATTTATAGCGGGCATATGTGACCTACAAACAACACACATGTGTCACGTCCCGGAGGTTCACAAACAAGTAGAAATTACAAACGTTAAATACCTTAAATAAAATAGCCCGATTTTACAACTTACCGTCAGTCTATGTTTTTCTTATGATTTTTACGTACCAGAAACCCCAAGCTATCTATTTAAAAGTATGCGACACCAGCGAGAACTACCCAAGATGTCCGATAATTATTCAACCCGTATTCACTTAACAATGTGACTCTTAGTTAAGTATCAGAAGACTATTGACTAATTTGTGTGTAATCAACCCAGTTCTTGTGATCACTGCTTAATACGTAAATGTGTATGTAATTAATAACATGCAACTTTCAACGAGTCGTCGTTTCACGTAACGTTAACAGTGTTACAATGCCGATATCCGTGTTTACCCAATACAAGTGTTAATGATGTTAATTACCGATCATAAATTGAACTGAATGTTTGTGCATAAATTCTGTAACAATTAGGTCGTAGAGAAAAAGCAATGTACCGTTATAAAAACAAAAGCTACACATTGGAACACGGGTAAACACCAGGGGCTATGACCTGGCAGCGGTCGCTATGACTACGCACAGTACTAGTGTCAAGCGATATTCTGTGCAGCTGTCGACACGGGTGACTTGCCCCGACATTTTTTTCTCCTCGTGGTGAAAAAATCGTCCAGATTATTGAGGGAAATTTACTAATGAAAAGTACGTTCCGTTCCCAAAATGGGCTTCCGGAATCGGAATCCGAATTTCCGGACTGGTGAGTACAAATAACGTTACAGAAATCCGTTCCCGTGCATTTCCGTCCGGACTGAGTTTTCCGGACTATCGGCGTCCGGATTATCGCGGGTCCACTGTAACAGTATTATCATCACACAGACTTGATTTTGGCATTTGTGCCAAATCCCTGTGGTACGTGTAGATTTTACACAGTAACTGCTTTGTAAGTTTAATTTGCTTCTTTATGATTATTATATTATCTATTCATGAGTAGTATAAAAGGGCATGGTGGTCGTTTTCAGTATTAATACTGAATTCATTATCTTGGAAATGTTTCCCCAATTACTAACCACCCAGGTATGTCCATGTTAGATTCTGGCAAAACCAGGAATTTCGGTATTTAAGACATTTTGCCAATTCAACGAAAATATGATTCTAACATGAATAACATCTCAATGCAGTCAAAGGTACATTATATTACAATGCAGATCAATTTAGAGTAAAACAAATTGGCTGCAAGATATCTCATTTATACCTGAACAAAATTAGTTCATATTCAAACTATAGCAAGGTGACCATTTCTTCAAGTTCTACATCTGATTAAAACTTTGATATGTCAATTTCAGAGGACAGGGGTTGACAAATTTCTGTGAACTAGAAAGAAATATAAACGCCTGGGTCAATAATACATGATCCAGGGACCAGACTTGGGGGTTAATTTGTCATTCTGGATCATAAGACTGTCAAGTCTCTGTGGTTGAGAGTGAAGGTCACGCTTACCTGGTTACATGTTTTTGTGTCTTCATCAATGATGGGAGAAGGGTGTACATATATGGTGAACATTCACAATTTATTTAGGCACCGACCATTGTAACTTTGCAGGGGGGCGATATATATGGGGCTCGGATTTTTATCAGGATCAATTCGTTTTTACAAACTCGGAGGAAAACAGTTTATTTTTTCTGCCTAGAATAAGAGACAAACTTTTTTTCCAAAACATTTCAGCAACAACATTTTTTTTTCATATCCGGTCCGTTATATTAAAGTTTAATAACTCTATAATATTTTAACTTCCATTTGAACATTTTAATTTTTTCCAGTGGCATTGTGAATATTTCATTCTTTTTGAAAATAAAGTGTTAATAATTATTATTTCATCACCTGTTGCTATATCTATATCAGTTTATAAAATTTGATCATTCATCCTGTAGAGCACTCCATTGTTTAATTGATAAGAAGGATACAGATCTAATGCATGTCAAATGTCAGCAAAATATCTTTGCCCAGTTAGTAAAGGGAGATAATTAAGTATTTTTGGTGTGATGAATGAGTTTAATAAAATAAAGCAATACAATAAACAACAATTTCATACATCACAATCATTTTTAAACGAACATTAATGTTCGGTTATTGCCATCAAGAACTGGACTGAGAAATATGACCATATTTGGTAGCCACATTCACCAATACGCCATCTACTGTCTGTTTCAATGAAATATGGCTGCCCCCATTGCCTTACGCTTCAAATAATTTACTGGCAAAAACATCTTCGTTTTATGTAGTAGTATTACCGAAAATGTTGAAATGTATTCAGTAGATGTTTTCAAGATGCATACGATTTGAGAAATACATAACTCTAGCGAAATGTGAAGACTAAATGATCCTGAACTTTGCGAATAACTCCAGGTCAATATATTTATGTAAACAAATATTGCGCAGGCGCATTCGTCTCCGGATGTTTAGAAAGTTTTGCTCTTCCGTGTTCATTCCAAAACGGCTGACATTATAGCATAGGTCTGCAAATATGTCCGCGATTTACTTAAATGTGTAATATATATATTCTAGAATGTTACATCATTATCAACTAGATGAGTATTTCTATAATTAAGAGAAAAAAATATATCAATAACGGCATACGAGACGATACATTGTATCATACTATAGGTTACTGTACATGTTTGCGAGAAAGGTAGATACTAGGTGGCATTTGTGGTCAGGGTGACTGGTCATAGCGTTAACATTGTCATCGATTTCCATATTCCATTTTCCTTTGACGAAAACGACCAATAAATCAAATGCAAATGATAATATCTTGTTGCCATGTGCACGGGATTGGTTGTTGTAGGCGATACTTGGAACGTATTTACTGTTGTAAGGGAGGTAACTGCAAGATTACGGAATTCAAACGTTAAACCAATTTGATTGGTCGATTCTTCCATGACTTTGGCAATGGGTTTACAATCGAAGTGACAGATAACTACGGCAATGTTCAGATGATATCAACAATAACATTTTTAGATACGTGTGGTCGGCAGTTGTCATGTTTAAAATGAATAATTATATAGCTTGTTTTTATTTCGGCAAAGTCGAGAATATTTACTGAAACGGACCACAGGTGAAGCAGACTTGGAAATACCGAAACGAAGAAAAATGGGGCTTAATTATAATATAAATTGGCATTATTTTCAGAGAATTGACCCACATATATGTTTTTCAATGCCTAATTGTATCATATGTAAAATATTAGAGGTTTACGAATTTTAAATTAATTTTTCATTTGCGAATCGCGGCCCGATTGTCGTTAGAGTTGAATTACCGAAATGGCCGATAGTGGACCCAAATCGATATTTTTACGAGAGATTGGACCCAATATAGGATCTATTAATCTTTGGTGTGTGTATAGAGACCCTTTACCTGGAAGTATTTTGAAAGAATTTGCAAAATACCGAATTCACGATCAAATTTTCGATTGTGACGAACTACTGAGACAGTGTTAAGTTCATGTTAAGTCAAACTGATTGAAATCAGCTGTTACATATGTACACATGGCTACGTTTACTATGCAATACGCCTACGTATTTTTTTTTTCAAAGACGGAAAACGGAAATCCGGATTATCTAAAAACAAATGCAAAAAGACTTGTGATATTCACTTTAATTTGATATTCAGCCATTAATTGTTATTTGTAGTTTTATAACTTCTGAAATAGTGTGATCGATTCTCTATATAATATTGCTGTGGAACTTGTGTTATTTTTCAAACAAATTCATCTTGATAATTTGTTAATTTAGAACGTTCATCAAGTCATGATCAAGACTTGAAATTCTCGCTACACCATACTTCAAACACGGAGTAATCAATGAATTGATAAATTGAAAATTGAAGTCAAGCAAATGAGTTAATATTTACCTAAATAATTTTTCAATATACAACACATGTTCAGATGACTATTTGTGCCATGCTGTTACAAGATTTCAGTTACAATTCTAAAAGTCAAGCAAATGAGTTAATATATATTTACCTAAATAATTTTTCAATATACAACATATATTCAGATGACTATTTGTGCCATGCTGTTACAAGATTTCAGTTATAATTCTAAAATTGAATTACAATGTAGTATGTAAATATATGGTATACTGTCAATATCCACAAAGCGAGTGTAGTCTACTGTACTCAGTCATGCCGGTAGATAGCGGTACATATACGTACTGCTTACATCTAGTGCTTACTTGTGTGAACTATAAATCAATAACAAAAATGGTTCATATATTTCTATATACATTTATGACTTCACAAATTA
Organism: Pecten maximus; assembly: GCF_902652985.1. Lineage (NCBI taxonomy): Eukaryota > Metazoa > Mollusca > Bivalvia > Pectinida > Pectinidae > Pecten > Pecten maximus. Next base: position 13,706,157 of record NC_047027.1, on the reverse strand, counting down.
TGCGGTGTCTGAAGATCTGAATGAAGTGAATAAACGATGTATAAAATTATTTTTATGAAATATTCAAGTCATAGATCATTCTTTTTTTAAAAATACTGATTTCAGGTCCATTTTGGTAATTCAACTATAACGGCAATTAAAATACTTCTCGTTTTTTTTAAGCCGGAAAACGGAAATCCGGATTATCTAAAAACAAATGCAAAAATACTTGTGGTATTCACTTAATTTGATATTCAGCCGTTAATTGTTATTTGTAGTTTTATAACTTTTGATATATTGTGATTGATTCTCTATATGATATTGCTGTGGAACTTGTGTTATTTTTCAAACAAATTCATTTTAATAATTTGTTAATTTAAAATTTTCATCAAGTCATGATCAAGGCTTGAAATTCTCACTACACCATACTTCAAACACGGAGTAATCAATGAATTGATAAACTGAAAATACAACAAATGTTCAGATGACTATTTGTGCCATTCTGTTACAAGATTTCAGTTACAATTCTAAAATTGAATTAGTATGTAAGTATATGTTATCCTGTCAATATCCACAAAGCGAGTGTAGTTTACTGTACTCAAAGTCATGCCAGTAGATAGCGGTACATATACTTACTGCCTACATCTAGTGCTTACTTGTGTGAACTATAAATCAATAACAAAATGGTTCATATATTTCTATATATGACTTCACAAATTATGTGGTGTCTGAAGATCTGAATGAAGTGAATAAACGATGTATTACATTATCTTTATGAAATATTCAAGTCATAGATCATTCTCTTAAAAATATTGATTTCAAGTCAATTTTGGTAATTTTACTATGACGGCAATCAGGCCTAGAATGGCGTATAAACCCCTAATATTTTACATATGATTAATTTTGACATTGGAGAGCATATAATTGTGTCCATTCTCTAAGCACTGGTAGAATGTACAGAATAGAGCTTCATAAATATATTCTCAAAATTACTAATTACCCCGATAAATATAACATTTTACATAAACCTCCCATGACTGATGATTAAACTTGCAAATCTCCTGTGTCATTCCAATTTTGATATGTGTAAATATATACACGTACTGTATATATATAGTTATAGATATGGAATGCTTCACAATTTGCATACAGTTATGGAATATTATAACACCCCCAAAAATGTTCTCTCCACATAAAGGTGTGATTTGTGCAATTACATTGCTGAATTGTGTGGTTCAGTATGATTGGATGATCAACATTGGAAAAGGACAATAAATAGGGAATGTGTCGTCCCATCGAATGGACTGTAATCTTTGTGATCAGGTTTGAAGTTGAAAATGAATCTGGAAGTTTTCTTTTCCTGTTTGCTGAATTATTCGATGAAGATAGTCTTTATCTGGTTGTTATTCTTTATCACATTGTTTACAATACTGTAATTATACCAGAAGTTTATCTTCTCATATACAGATTTATTAACATCAAATGATTCCTGAACAAAAGGAGTCAGTTTTGTTTTGTTTTGAAGTACCATAAATGCTTGAGTACAGTTTCATTCTTAGATACATTCTTAATTCGGGCCTTGATTAGCAGCTCTGGTTTTGGTTTTCAGTAATTCTTTATGTGTGTTTCATCATATTAAGTTGAAATACAACTATGTATGCCAAACTAACGATGGAACTAGCCTAAATTTAGTGCATATTAGAAGTTGGCATCAATAAGGTCACAGAGTCCTGGCTGTATTATAACTGATGATGCCTTCCCGAAAGAAAGAAGACATATTTTATTTTCATCGATCCAAGATAGATCAACAAACTTCCAATTTCAATTAGGACCTTACAGAAACATGCACGTGTACAATCAAATCAGAACAGCTGCAAATATTTCAAATTATTTGCAATTAATTCCTAAACCGATATCAGTAAATTTATCAACTTAAAACTTAGAAGATTACCGATTTTGCATTAAACAATAATGTTCGTTTACAGTACTTCCAGTACTTTGATTATTATGCTATTGTTAGAATGGATTTCACACAATTATTTTGAATATATAATTATGAAGAAATTCACAAATTACACATGTATTAGATATTAAAAACAATTATGACAATTTTTTTTCGTTAAAATTGCCAACAAACTATTTTGTCCCCCCCCCCCCCCCCCCAAGTTAATTGATTGGTGCCTTTGTGCCCTAACCTTGTTCTTGTATGGTTGTGTTTTCGTTGGAAGGGGTTATTACTACCACATGCGCTGATTTTAATCTTCAGTAGGAAAAACAAATCAAAATGTAACTTATCGCTGAAGATCAGAGGATATATTAGTTACTTCTGTAAGCATTGCATAGAGACTGTATAATAGCACACATTCCAATCTTTCTTAGGCCAGTGGGGGTTTCCTGAAAGTCTTCTTTTCAACATGAGATAGCAAAACTCCTGTTTTATTTTTTTCAATCTCCTTTTTAAATAGCTGACTACTTGGTAACATTTTTCCTTTGAACATTTGGTGAGAACTTAGCATCTATTTATCTGATTTTGATGCGACTTGTCAGAATATTCTGTTTTATGTTGTAGATGTGATACGATCAATCATTGGGACAGTGATATGGTTGGCAATCATTATAACATGGGTCATAGTGTTCCAGTCGAATCGGGTGACATGGGGAATAATAGGAGACCGCCTGTCTTTTGTTCTCCCAAGAGGCATTCCCTGAAACATAACGGTAATTATCAGCGACCATAACAGACTATTGTTGTTTGTGTGAGTTGTGTATGTGAATTGAAACTGAATTTAACTGAATTGTAACATTATCTGTACATCTTACGTCCTCTTTATCAATCAAAATGATAGCAATATTTTATGCACTGTACTTGATTGACAATACATGCCCCCACCTCCAGGAGAAAATGTAGGGAATAGGAGGGAGGGGTATTATTGCTGAATTAAGCCTTATTGGATAAAAAGACATTATAGGAAGAGGAGTTATGTTATTGACGATCAAGTACAGTATGTTTGATATTCAAATTCTTTGTTGTCATTTAAAAAAAAAGTTCATTCAGGTTTGAGTTATTGGATTAAGTAATGCATATTAATAATTCTTTGTGTGATTCTCGAATTTACTATCACTTTTGGTTTAAAAATAACTACTTTTTGTGACACATTCCATCACACAAAACTGCTTACATTCCGTCACACAATACTGCCTACATTGTTTCACACAATACTGCCTACATCCTGTCACACAATACTGCCTACATTGTTTCACACAATACTGCCTACATCCCGTCACACAATACTGTCTACATTCTGTCACACAATATTGCCTACATCCCGTCACACAATACTGACAACATCCCGTCACACAATACTGTCTACATTCTGTCACACAATACTGTCTACATCCTGTCACACAATACTGCCTACATCCCGTCACACAATACTGACTACATCCTGTCACACAATACTGTCTACATCCTGTCACACAATACTGCCTACATTCTGTCACACAATACTGTCTACATTCTGTCACACAATACTGTCTACATTCTGTCACACAATACTGTCTACATTCTGTCACACAATACTGTCTACATTCTGTCACACAATACTGCCTACATTCTGTCACACAATACTGTCTACATCCTGTCACACAATACTGTCTACATCCTGTCACACAATACTGTCTACATCCCGTCACACAATACTGACTACATCCTGTCACACAATACTGACTACATCCTGTCACACAATACTGCCTACATCCCGTCACACAATACTGCCTACATCCCGTCACACAATACTGCCTACATCCCGTCACACAATACTGCCTACATCCCGTCACACAATACTGTCTACATCCCGTCACACAATACTGCCTACATCCCGTCACACAATACTGTCTACATCCTGTCACACAATACTGACTACATACTGTCACACAATATTGGCTACATCCCGTCACACAATACTGTCTACACCCCGTCACACACTACTGACTACATCCCGTCACACAATACTGACTACATTCTGTCACACAATACTGCCTACATCCCGTCACACAATACTGGCTACATCCCATCACACAATACTGACTACATTCTGTCACACACTACTGACTACATCCCATCACACAATACTGTCTACATTCTGTCACACAATACTGTCTACATTCCGTCACACAATACTGCCTACATCCCGTCACACAATACTGCCTACATCCCGTCACACAATACTGCCTACATCCCGTCACACAATACTGACTACATCCTGTCACACAATACTGACTACATTCTGTCACACAATACTGTCTACATTCTGTCACACACTACTGACTACATCCCGTCACACAATACTGCCTACATCCTGTCACACAATACTGTCTACATCCCGTCACACAATACTGACTACATCCCGTCACACAATACTGCCTACATTAATATTCTGACACACAATACCGCCTACATTCTGTCACACAATACTGACTACATCCAGTCACACAATACTGAATACATCTCATCACACAATACTGACTACATCCCGTCACACAATACTGACTACATCCCGTCACACAATACTGACTACATCCCGTCACACAATACTGCCTACATCCGTCACACAATACTGACTACATCCCGTCACACTACTGACTACATCCTGTCACACAATACTGAATACATCCCGTCACACAATACTAATACTGACTACATCCCGTCACACAATACTGACTACACCCCGTCACACTACTGACTACATCCTGTCACACAATACTGAATACATCCCGTCACACAATACTAATACTGACTACATCCTGTCACACTACTGACTACATCCGGTCACACAATGCTGCCTACATTCTGTCACACAATACTGACTACATCCTGTCACACTACTGACTACATCCTGTCACACAATACTGCCTACATCCTGTCGCACAATATTGCCTACATCCTGTCACACAATACTGACTACATCCCCTCACACAATACTGACTACATCCTGTCACACAATACAGCTACTTGTTGTTAATCAAAGACACCAGGAAAGAGATTGATAGCAAATAATCTTTACTAGTCTAAGATATTTTGCTTTCTGCTTGCAATATTTGGCAGTAAGTACACTTGAGTATGATATCAATGTCAATTCAACATCAAATTCAAATTATCAGAAGTAGATAAACATATACATAGCTAGCAACATTCGGCGGTACAAACTGCTAGGCAGTATACACTTAAGTGAGGAAGCACTAATAATTTGGCATCAGTTCTGCACACCATCACAAGGAGATACATGTACCATAACTTCCAAAATACACAAACACTACACACATGTCCCTGTCATACAGGTGAGGCTATCATTATCATTAATAAGCAAAACTATCAATGGCACGTAAATAATACAAACTAAACCTTGCCATGTGGATTAACATTTTATTTTTCTGCTGCCATATTTGTTTGTTTTTATAAATGATCATTCTATTTAAATATGAATTTATTGGTTTCAGATCTACAGATGTTGACCTAGACATTGGTAGTACCTGGACAAATCTCCAACTGGATTCTAGATTCTCTTGGCTGCTGGGTCTACTTACAAAGTTGTTATTCTCTTTACCATATACACTAAGTCATAGATCATAATTGATACGTCTAGTTCAAGGCCCCCTATAATTGATACAACGTCTAGTTCAAGGCCCCCTATCATTGATACAACGTCTAGTTCAAGGCCCCCTATAATTGATACTACGTCTAGTTCAAGGCCCGCTAAAATTGATACGTCTAGTTTAAAGCCCCCAATAATTGATACCACGTCTAGTTCAAGGCCCCCTGTAATTGATACAACGTCAAGTTTAAAGCCTGCGATAATTGATACAACGTCTAGTTCAAGGCCCCCTATAATTGATACAACGTCTAGTTCAAGGCCCCCTATAATTGATACTACGTCTAGTTCAAGGCCCCCTATAATTGATACGACGCCTAGTTCAAAGCCCCCGATAATTGATACGACGTCTAGTTCAAGGCCCCCTATAATTGATACAAGGTCTAGTTCAAGACCTCCTATCATTGATGCAATGCCTAGTTGAAGGCCCCCTATAGTTGCTTTTTCAGTTAATATAATATCCCAATTTTTATAATATTTTTCTCCGGAAAGTAAAATATTACAATAAGTGGGATCCATTGTATATATGTAATATGACGAATGTTGTAAATAATAATCATTTGCTATTTCAATTACCAGATATACATATTTTGTTTTGGAGACAAGGTTAAGTGAACAGTAAATTTTTTACACTTTTCTTTTCCAAAGTCGAAGGTTAATTCAAATTTTCTCTGAAACCATGGGATATGTCATGATGGTTCACAAGCCATTTCATTGGTACAGAAAAAGAAATCTGACCAATTGATAGGCTGATACGTGTCTTTCAAATATTCCAAAGGTGTTATAACCGAAAACAACAAACTCGGGTCTGATGATCCCATTATAATTGACAAAACAAATCCAATTATCTGTACACACTTATGTTTAATTACCGGGTATATCTATTGCAAAATCGTTCCTATATACATCTACATAACAAGCATTAGATAGAAAGTAAAAATGATTTAGACTTATTTTATTGTTAAACTAACAAATGGAATTGGAGACAAGATCTTACATCTTCTCCACTTAAGTGATAATGTTTATAAGGATATGTTTTTAATGTATCACAGTCCACACAAGAACAAAGAACAGTATGCAAGTGAATATATTATCATAATACATTGTATCATTAGAATGGAGATATTGATCGTAAGAATGATTTGTCTAGATTTGAGGTATTCCCAGAGGATATTAAAAATCAAAAAGATTACAAATATGGTTTTCATGAGAAAGAAAGATATGTTTTCACCAAAAATCTGAGAAAACCACTTGCAACATTGCCATTGTACTCAAAGGGACTCTACAAGTTCCAATGACCCACAATGAAATATTGCCTGAGGGTATTACCCCATGGGGTAAAATATTTCATTCTAAGTCTTAGTAAAGTACATGGTCGGGACTCTGGGATTGTGCCTGAATACTTTGTAGTGCTAAAAGGGTGCAAGTTACCATTGTACAGTTATGGTTAGCCCGAGTTTCCTCTGGCCCTATCACCAGACTTTGACATTCCGATAGGCAAATGTCTGTTGTTAGAGTCAGTGTAAACACTGTTCTCTTTATCGTGTGTTATTGATGAGTAAAGTGAAGAGTGCATACTTATATTGTAAATGTCATTAGTATGTTAATGAGATGTATTGATCGTGTGTGTGTGTGTGACAGTGTACATGTAAATACATGTATTTGAGAATAAGTAAAATTTGAATGAATGAATGAATGTATGAATCTGAGTATAAAAACTTGAGTGAAATATGAAACATTATAATTTATTGGCGACATTATTTTATGTATTTTGAATAAAAACAAACAAACAAACAAACAAACTTGGCTTGATATTCTGAATCGCCTGAGATTTTGTGGTGATACTTCATTTGCTGTCTATCATCCGTGATTTGTCATGTATTGGTAGTGCGGGCTTTTAAAATTAACCTTTTAAAAAAAAGATATGGTATGATTCCGTATGGTTAAGAAAAACCGTGTCTAACTCTAATTCCATGAAAACCCTAATTTAACATTAAATTATGCTACTGTATATCCCCCTACTCACTTCTAGTGTTTGGAGGTTGTTAGTGGCCGATCGCGAGTGGTTAAGGTGTCCCCGACACTTTATCACTAGCCCTCCACCTCTTTGTTGCGAGTTCGAAACCTACGTGGGGCAGTTGCCAGGTACTGACATTAAGACGTGGTTTTTGTCCGGGTACTCCTTTGTCCGGGTACTCCGGCTTTCCTCCACCTCCAAGACCCTGGCTGTTAATAGGACGTTAAACAAAAACAATCCAGATTGAAGGTTCTTAATGGATAATAATAGCTGAAGCGTGAATTGTTAGGCACATGCTCCTTAGCTTCATCTTCAAACCATGTAATACAAAACTTCCGCGGACACGTGGTTCCTTGTCAACCATTAGAATGGTTACCGGAATGAGCATACAAATTTCCGTGTTCCCCACATCCCACATGAGGTGAACACGAATTCTAACTAAGATCCGAACGTCCTAAGTACTCTATAGATGATAACAGAACCGCCCTTTGACACGACACTATTCCATAAGAATGAAGCATTGCCGCCACGGACAAGTGGTTCCATTTCAACCATTAAAATGGTCACCGGAAAAAGCACATTTCCGTGTTTTCCACATCCCACGCGAGTTGCACACGAATTCTGACAAAGATCCGACCGTCCCAAATACTCCAGAAATGATGACAGATCCTCATTTTGACCCGGTATAATCCGTAAGAATGTAACAATGCTGCCACATCCAATTAGAGGTGCACAAGATTTCTGACTATGATCAGACCAACCTAAGAACTCTTCAAACGATGAAAGAACCGACTTTTGACCCTGCACCATTACAAACAAATGGAACAAGGCAGCCTTGGACACGTGGTTCCTTGTCCACCGTTAATAATATACCCGGAGTGAATACATTTCCGTGTTTTCCAACCCCCCCACTTGAGGTGCTCGCGAATTTTGACCAATATCCGACCGTGATCAATACTCTTAAAATGATGACAGAACCGCCTTTTGACCCGTCACCATTCAATCAAAATGTAATAATGCTGCCACGGACACGTGTTGCCATTTCAACCATTAAAAATGTTACCGGAAAAAGCACATTTACGTGTTCCCCATTTCCCACTGGAAGTGAACACGATTTCTGACCCAGATCCGACCGTCCTAATTAAATCTTGAAATGATGACAGAACCGCCTTTTGATCCGGCACAACTCCGTAAGAATGTAACAATGCCGCGGACACGTGGTTCTTTGTCCACATTTAAAATTGTTACCCACATCCCACTCGAGTGAAAAACACATTCTGACCAAGATCCGACTGTATTTAGTACTGTGGAAAGATGACAGAATTGCCTTTTGACCCGACACAATTCCGTTAGAAAGTAAACATGTTGCTGAGGACACCTGCTTCCTTCTCCACCATTAAAATGTTTACAGGAATGATTTTCGTGTTAGTCATATCAAATGCGACGTACGAATGTCTTAAGTACTCAAGGAGTGATGACAGAACCGCTTTTTGACCCGGCACAAATTTGTAAGAATGTAATAATGCTACCGCGAACACGTGGTTCTTTGTCCTTAATCAAAATTGTTACCGGAATGAGCACATTTCCTTGTTTCCCACATCCCACTCGAAGAAAACACGCCATTTGACCCAGACCCGACCGTCCTAATTAATCTAGAAGATGACAGATCCGCCTTTCGACCCACCAGTATTCCGTAAGAATGTCATAATGCTGCCGCGGACACATTGTTCCTTGTCCACAATTAAACTAGTTGCCGGAATGAGCACATTTTCGTGTTTGCCACTTCCAATTCGAGGTGCACACGATTTCGGACAAAGAGCCGACAATCCTAAGTACTCTTGAAATGATGACAGAACCGACTTTTGACCCGGCACAATTTCATAAAGATGTAACAATGCTGCCGCGGTTCAAAATGCAGTTCGGTCATCATTTCCTTAGTACTAAGAAGATTCGTATCTTGGTCAGAATTGGTGTGTGCACCTCGAGTGGGATGTGATAAACAGGAAAACATGCTTATTCTGGTAATCCTTTTATTTTTGGTTAATTAATCACGTTTCCGCGGCAGCACTGTTGTACATTACTACTGAAGATGGTGACTGTTTAAAATACATTTCTGTCAACATTTCTTGAGTGCTTAGAAGGTTCGGATCTTGGTCAGAATTGGTGTGCCCTTCGAGTGGGATGTGATAAACAGGAAACTATGCTTATTACATTGTACGTTAATCCTTTTATTGGTGGACAATAAATCACGTGTCCGCGGCAGCATTGTTACATTACTACGGAATATGGTGACGGTTTAAAATACAGTTCTGTCATCATTTCTTGAGTACTTAGAAGGTTCGGATCTTGGTCAGAATTTGGTGTGCACTTCGAGTGGGATGTGATAAACTGTAAAATATGCTTATTCCAGTATTCCGTTTATTGGTGGGCAATTAACCACGTGTCCGCGGCAGCATTGTTACCTTTCTACTGTACACTGTATATGGTGACGGTTCTAAATACAGTTCTGTCATCTTTTCTTGAGTACACAGAAGGTTCGGATCTTGGTCAGAATTGATGTGCCTTTCGAGTGGGATGTGATAAACAAGAAAACATTCTTATTCCGGTAATCCTTTTATTGAGGGACAATTAACCACGTGTCCGCCACAGTGTTGTTACATTACTATGGAATATGATGACGGTTCTAAATACAATTCTGTCATCATTTCTTGAGTACTTAGAATGTTCGGATCTTGGTCAGAATTGGCGTGACCTCGATTGGGATATGATAAACAGGAACATATGCTTATTCCTTTAATCCTTTTATTGGTGGACAATTAACCACGTGTTCGCGTCGGCATTGTTACATTACTACGGAATATGGTGACGGTTCAACTGCACAACCTTTAATGTAGTATAGGCCCTTGTATCATGAGAGTCAATATCAACAGTGTAGTCCCTGTCCTTCTGTATGTAGACGATTGCATAAAGGCGTTCATTTGTTTATTTAAATGATATTATGTCAGTTAAAAAGGAATGATCACCACGTCTCATTATTGCTTAATATCTCTTTTAACTTATTACGATGTCCCATTGCTAAAGTAGTGTTGTGGAGATTGTGTTGTCCATTCCACGGTCTTCGTCTCTATATGTTTGCGATATCTTTAAAACACTGTTTTGTTGCTCTCCTTTGCACGTTTAACAGTTCTTTGATGTTTGTAATAAGGTGCTAGACAGGTACAGAATACTCTAATTGCGATCTTATTAAGGATTTGTGCAGAGACAAATCTTTTCTTGTTCATAACTGGGAATGTGCGTTTTGTCATTCCTATATAACCTATTCGCCTTTTTATGCAGTTTGCTTCATTAAGACTGAATTTCAAAATTAACTCAAAGGAATTTTACACTTATCTCAGTTTTTTATATTCTGATTAGGTCCTTCTGCGGCCGCCAAACAGTAGCCATGCGTTTATATCAAATGTGTACAGTTTTACATTTTGATATGTTGGAATGCAGCTGCCAGTTGGATGGCCAAGTGGTGGTCATTTTGCCCGTATCCGTATCACTCGTAGTGTTTTTTGTCCTCTAGGGAAGACTTAGTCCATTTTAGTGTATCTCCTCTCATTCCTAATGATAACAATTTCTTAACCATAAGTAAATCATATCTAAATTATATCCCTATGCATTTTGTTTAAGTAGTCTCTTCCAGAACGTCCAGAAGCTGTAATGTGTTTTTCTGGTCTTAATTTAAATTGTTCGTCACATAACAGGGGGCTATTTTTAAGGTAATCCACTATTCTGTTAACACCGTCTACAACGATCGTGGTCTGTTATTATCCAAAATGTGTTTATTTCGTCATCAATAGTGGTAATAATATTTGCGTTCTTCCAATCTGCTCTGGTAAAAGTTTCTGCTGTTAATGACTACAATTGAATATATTTGTTTTACTGGCAGACAAATGTGTTGAACAGCATATTTGGAATTTTTGTTCATATGTGAAATTTAGGTTGTGTGACATGATATTCATCACGTTGTGGTGTCACAAGTAAGATATCACGATATTTTCTCTTGTAAAAGCATGTCATTACGCTGTGGTATCTGGTAAGATATCGTACTTTTTTCCTGTTTTCCGTTTTGTATCTCGTAAGATTTCGAATCTTAGATTTCAAATACTTCCTGAAATATTTGGGTTCGGTTTTGATTTTGTAATCATACTAATTTGAAACTCTATACAGTTAAGATGCTGCTATATTTCTTTCTAATAAAATGTTGTTTTGTAGATGTTTGCAGAAGTATTACTTTTGTAAATATAAACGTTTTCCTCGATTTTTCACAGCATGTTTGTCTCCTCATTGACAACGGCTTCATTTACCTCTTCCCTTGTCCACTTGTTGTCACTTCTTCCGAACTTGATTTAATTCATTGGTGAAAAAAAGAAAATTTCCAGGTAATCATGCTCTGGAAATAATTTCTCCAGTCTGCGATAGCCAAATCTTTAGTCATGTCCTCTATATTCTCTATGGTAACAATAACTTTCTTTTGGTGCAGTTTTTATATAGGGATCTTTTACAAGTTGAATACGATAATGATATGGTCCCTGTTTTCTAAATACGCTTATACTGTAAGATATTGGGCCCTCTTCTGTTGTCAATACCAAATCTATAATTTATCTATTCTTGTGTTCTTAAATGTAGCCTGATCACAAGACGGGGAGAAATATTCCGTGTTTAATATAATAAATTGTAATTCAAACGATGAAAGAACCGACTTTTGACCCTGCACCATTACAAACAAATAGAACAATGCAGCCGTGGACACGTGGTTCCTTGTCCACTGTTAATAATATACCCGGAGTGAGCACATTTACGTGTTTTCCAACCCCCCCACTTGAGGTGCTCGCGAATTTTGACCAATATCCGACCGTGATCAATACTCTTAAAATGATGACAGAACCGCCTTTTGACCCGTCACCATTCAATCAAAATGTAATAATGCTGCCACGGACACGTGTTGCCATTTCAACCATTAAAAATGTTACCGGAAAAAGCACATTTACGTGTTCCCCATATCCCACTGGAAGTGAACACGATTTCTGACCCAGATCCGACCGTCCTAATTAATCTTAAAATGATGAGAGAACCACCTTTTGACCCGGCACAATTCCGTAAGAATGTAACAATGCCGCGGACACGTTGTTCTTGTCCATATTTAAATTGTTACCCACATCCCACTCGAGTGAAAAACACATTCTGACCAAGATCCGACTGTATTAAGTACTCTGGAAAGATGACAGAATTGCCTTTTGACCCGACACAATTCCGTTAGAAAGTAAACATGCTGCTGAGGACACCTGCTTCCTTCTCCACCATTAAAATGTTTACAGGAATGATTTTCGTGTTAGCCATATCAAATGCGACGTACGAATGTCTTAAGTACTCGAGGAGTGATGAAAGAACCGCTTTTTGACCCGGCACAAATTTGTAAGAATGTAATAATGCTACCGCGAACACGTGGTTCTTTGTCCTTAATCAAAATTGTTACCGGAATGAGCACATTTCCTTGTTTCCCACATCCCACTCGAGGAAAACACGCCATTTGACCCAGACCCGACCGTCCTAATTAATCTAGAAATGATGACAGATCCGCCTTTCGACCCACCAGTATTCCGTAAGAATGTCATAATGCTGCCGCGGACACATGCTTCCTTGTCCACAATTAAACTAGTTGCCGGAATGAGCACATTTCCGTGTTTGCCACTTCCAATTCGAGGTGCACACGATTTCGGACAAAGAGCCGACAGTCCTAAGTACTCTTGAAATGATGACAGAACCGACTTTTGACCCGGCACAATTTCATAAAGATGTAACAATGCTGCCGAGGTTCAAAATGCAGTTCGGTCATCATTTCCTCAGTACTAAGAAGATTCGTATCTTGGTCAGAATTGGTGTGTGCACCTCGAGTGGGATGTGATAAACAGGAAAACATGCTTATTCTGGTAATCCTTTTATTTTTGGTTAATTAATCACGTTTCCGCGGCAGCACTGTTGTACATTACTACTGAAGATGGTGACTGTTTAAAATACATTTCTGTCAACATTTCTTGAGTGCTTAGAAGGTTCGGATCTTGGTCAGAATTGGTGTGCACTTCGAGTGGGATGTGATAAACAGGAAACTATGCTTATTACATTGTACGTTAATCCTTTTATTGGTGGACAATAAATCACGTGTCCGCGGCAGCATTGTTACATTACTACGGAATATGGTGACGGTTTAAAATACAGTTCTGTCATCATTTCTTGAGTACTTAGAAGGTTCGGATCTTGGTCAGAATTTGGTGTTCACCTCGAATGGGATGTGATAAACAGGAAACTATGCTTATTCTGGTAATCCTTTTATTTGCGGTTAATTAACCACGTGTCCGCGGCAGCATTGTTACCTTTCTACTGTACACTGTATATGGTGACGGTTCTAAATACAGTTCTGTCATCTTTTCTTGAGTACACAGAAGGTTCGGATCTTGGTCAGAATTGATGTGCCTTTCGAGTGGGATGTGATAAACAAGAAAACATTCTTATTCCGGTAATCCTTTTATTGAGGGACAATTAACCACGTGTCCGCCACAGTGTTGTTACATTACTATGGAATATGATGACGGTTCTAAATACAATTCTGTCATCATTTCTTGAGTACTTAGAATGTTCGGATCTTGGTCAGAATTGGCGTGACCTCGATTGGGATATGATAAACAGGAACATATGCTTATTCCTTTAATCCTTTTATTGGTGGACAATTAACCACGTGTTCGCGTGGGCATTGTTACATTACTACGGACTATGGTGACGGTTCAACTGCACAACCTTTAATGTAGTATATGCCCTTGTATCATGAGAGTCGATATCAACATTGTAGTCCCTGTCCTTCTGTATGTATACGATTGAATAAAGGCGTTCATTTGTTTATTTAAATGATATTATTTCAGTTAAAAAGGAATGATCTCCACGTCTCATCATGGCTTAATATCTCTTTACCTTATTACGATGTCCCCTTGCTAAAGTAGTGTTGTTGAGATTGTGTTGTCCATTCCACGGTCCTCGTCTCTATGTTTGCGATATCTTGAAAACACTGTTTTGTTGCTCTCCTTTGCACGTTTAACAGTTCTATGATGTTTGTAATAAGGTGCTAGACAGGTACAGAATACGCTAATCGCGGTCTTATTAAGGATTTGTGCAGAGACGAACCTTTTCTTGTTCATAACTGTGAATGTGCGTTTTGTCATTCCTATATAACCTATTTGCCTTTTTATGCAGTTTGCTTCATTAAGACTGAATTTCAACTCTGTTTCAAAATTAACTCAAAGGAATTTTCACACTTATCTCAATTTTTTATATTCTGATTAGTCCCTTCTGCGGCCGCCAAACAGTAGCCATGCGTTTATTACAAATGTGTACAGTTTTACATTTTGATATGTTGGAATGCAGCTGCCAATTGGATGGCCAAGTGGTGGTCATTTTGCCCGTATCCGTATCACTCGTAGTGTTTTTTGTCCTCTAGGGAAGACTTAGTCCATTTTAGTGTATCTCCTCTCATACCTAATGATAACAATTTCTTAACCATAAGTAAATCATATCTAAATTATATCCCTATGCATTTTGTTTAAGTAGTCTCTTCCAGAACGTCCAGAAGCTGTAATGTGTTTTTCTGGTCTTAATTTAAATTGTTCGTCACATAACAGGGGGCTATTTTTAAGGTAAGCCACTATTCTGTTAACACCGTCTACAACGATCGTGGTCTGTTGTTATCCAAAATGTGTTTATTTCGTCATCAATAGTGGTAATAATATTTGCGTTCTTCCAATCTGCTCTGGTAAAAGTTTCTGCTGTTAATGACTACAATTGAATATATTTTTTTTACTGGCAGACAAATGTGTTGAACAGCATATTTGGAATTTTTGTTCATATGTGAAATTTAGGTTGTGTGACATGATATTCATCACGTTGTGGTGTCACAAGTAAGATATCACGATATTTTCTCTTGTAAAAGCATGTCATTACGCTGTGGTATCTGGTAAGATATCGTACTTTTTTCCTGTTTTCCGTTTTGTATCTCGTAAGATTTCGAATCTTAGATTTCAAATACTTCCTGAAATATTTAAGTTCGGTTTTGATTTTGTAATCATACTAATTTGAAACTCTATACAGTTAAGATGCTGCTATATTTCTTTCTAATAAAATGTTGTTTTGTAGATGTTTGCAGAAGTATTACTTTTGTAAATATGAAATGTTTTCCTCGATTTTTCACAGCATGTTTGTCTCCTCATTGACAAAGGTTTCCTATACATCTTCCCTTGTCCACTTGTTGTCACTTCTTCCGAACTTGATTTAATTCATTGGTGAAAAAAAGAAAATTTCCAGGTAATCATGCTCTGGAAATAATTTCTCCAGTCTGCGATAGCCAAATCTTTAGTCATGTCCTCTATATTCTCTATGGTAACAATAACTTTCTTTTGGTGCAGTTTTTATATAGGGATCTTTTACAAGTTGAATACGATAATGATATGGTCCCTGTTTTCTAAATACGCTTATACTGTAAGATATTGGGCCCTCTTCTGTTGTCAATACCAAATCTATAATTTATCTATTCTTGTGTTCTTAAATGTAGCCTGATCACAAGACGGGGAGAAATCACCACCAACCCTACAAGGAAGAAGACCGAAATTATTATTTATAATTATACTTATGAAATGCACTCAAAAAGAGAGTGCAATGATTCGGTGTTTAAAATATAAATAAAAGATTGTAATAATGAAACTATGATTGCATGTATTTGTGTAAAAGATTCATAGTTCACCAGTTCCAATTTATATGTATAAACCTGTACAAAAATGTGTGTGTTTGTCTTCAGTTAAAAGCTATTTGCCTTTATGTACCTTTATAGAAAGTAACAAAAAACTACGGAATGGTCAAGTTAAAGTCCGGTAGCCCTCGGTATGTGTCTTTGACGTAGCGTAAGACGCCTGCCACAATACCCGTGTTAAGAGAATGTAAATTGGATCGTCGAGAAAACACAATAGCACTGTAGTAATGTTCCTTTTTATCTATATTAATCAACATTCAATTTGCATCGTTACAATTAATAGAGTTACTCGCAACACCGCTCTCTCATAAGAAATCGCAAAGGCATGCAAAACTCCCCCTCCACTCTCGAGAAGTAGCACAAAGAGTATTCCGTTAACTTAAATGTGACAATAAGAATATACATAACACTTCGAAACAAGAAATCTTTAAAAAAGATAAACGGCATAGTTTTAATGCTGGTGGTTATAATGTAATACTGCTGGTGAAATAAATCAACGAACTAATGCGTTTCAGCACCGATAACAAAATTAAATCAGTTTGAATCATTTTTGGTAATAATAAGACTGCATTTGAATCAGGAATATGATTTTATTAATGTGTCATTTGAAAAGATACATCCACTTATTTAGCTTGCATTCAATCTTAACTTTGTTTCGTTTTTAACTGCATATCTGCATGTTGCATTGACCGCTACATTGACCAATCACATACTTCATCTTGACCAGTAACGCCACCTGTCGCGTCATATCCGGGGCCAAAACACATAATACATGTTCATCTTGTGCTCCCAGATTGGTGTAGTCATTTGTCATCGATAATGGTGGTAGAAAGTGATTAATACCTCTCTATAGGGGGCAATGACACTGAAGGGGAGCCATGCGGACGTTTAGTGCTACGGACATAAATAAATGATTACGTCACGGATAAACGGTCTCTCATCTAATTACCAACGGTCAACATAAAGATGTGCTATTAAAATACATAAAGCGATGATGGTATAATAGGAATATAGAAAAATACTATAAGGATATAGAACAAATACTACAATAGTATACACTATACATAGAAATATTAAAACACATTTACATTTAACAAAACTTTCTCAATTACTACATGCGCACATGCTTGCATCACATATATCACACTCAAAATACCAATTGAAAACTGGATGATCTTCACACTAACATGTTTACAGTATCATACTTTGCGGCTGTGAAAGCTCACAGCCCGCCTACAGTAGAAGATAAGGAGGCACTCGATAATGTCGTACTATATCTCGGGGAATTGTATTATGATTATCACTGACGGTATATGAGGCCGCTATGACGGGTTTGTACATTTGTTTAATTAAGAAGTATATCTGAATTATGTTTTCAGTTAGTGTTCTCGCGATGAGTTTTTAAAGATATGTCTGTTGTCGAGGTCTAATGGAAAACGTTTAAATACACATGCTAAAGTTTAAATTTTCCTAACATTTATCCCGGCTTAATTCTGAAATATTCGTCAGCATTTTTTTATTGTATGGGGCTCCTTTGGACCCAACGGTCGATTTTATTGGTAACAATACCAGAATTCGGCTCTTACTCTCTCCTTGGAAAAATTGATTTAGTTTCGGATTTAGCTTAGGTTTTCGTTTATAGTAACCACTCACTAACGGATACACAGATTTACTAGAAATTAATCATACGTAAATGTATTAATCTATTACTGTGACATTAACCTTAAAAAGATATACCTGTTATATTCACATGTGGTTCAAATTGATGAACATCCCGAATTATCTTATTTATAATTCGAACAACAATACTAATTGCTAATGAATACATTAGAGGGAAATTGCATCTAAAGCAAACACGTGGATGATAACATGAACAAATCAACACTTTCTTAAACTGATCTAAGACCTATATATTCATTCGAGGGAAAGTGCGTATGAAACGACCTCAGAGGGGAAGTTCTGGTAAACAACTTGTGATAAAAACAAATCTCGGAAAGGTTACGATAAGGACTGAACTACAGATGAAGCGCTTAGATAAGAAAATTTGTCCATGTAAACAAGAGAGCCAAAGAAGGAACTCTGTTATATATTTATTACATAAAACAAAATACACAAATGAGCACGCCAGCCAATCAAACAAAGAGAAGCGTATAGTGATAATCAGATTCATTTGTCGTAATACTTAACATACAATTTGCCAGGTACCTGGACTTATCTGGTCGTCCTCCTGGTGATCTGGACTAGCTCAAAATGTAAGTAGACTCGCCCTCAATGTTGGTAGGCTAACCCACAATGTAGTAGACTCGAACAATGTGAGTAGGCCTACCCACAATGTAATTAGACTTGCCCTCGCCCTTTATAAGTAAGTAGATCCGCCTCAAAATAAGAAGACCCTCCGACAATGTAATGAGACTAACCCACCCTATAAATAGTCTCTCCCATGACGTACGCAGAGTCGCTCACAACGTAAGTAGACTATCTCCCCTCATATCAATAGACTCTCCCACAAAGTAAGCTATCGTTTGTCTTTTGTCTAAGTAACACTGATGACTAATGCCATGGTAATAACTTCCAACATTTGCAGGTAAACCAACACTTACCGAAACACTCGAACCGATAACCATTATATTTAAATATTGTATCAGGTGCTTTCGTTATATATATAGTGTGTATTTATACAATTATATTCCATTTTATATTTACACTTATATACTCGAAAATAGAATATCCGATATATCAATACTGTGTAATGTTTGTCCATATACGCTTTACAAATTCGACAGATTCTGCTGCCATACGATGTTTGAGCTGTAATGACGTCATACAACCACGTCACTGTTCCGTTATCAAACACTGCCCGGATGGAGATGTAAGTATAACTTTCAATGTCGTACATCCATGCCAACATAAGTGACACTACAAATTAATAAAAGTTAAAGTTCACAGACTCTATTCAAGAGCGAAATATCACTTGTTTTAGGAAAAGTACTCTACTGGTTAAGTTCGACAGCATAATACAGTGTACTACAGAATAAGGTCTTGTTAGCAAAGACTTCCATCGCCATCCCAAAAGGGAATGGTGACAATATCCGGACAGACCTTGCAATCTCCGGACAGTCCTGTTAAATTGGCTGCGATGTTTTCCCATTTATCTTATTTTTTTATTCCTAAAGTACTTTTCACCTATCAAAATCTTTTGCAACTAAGTAAGAATGATTATTTTTGTTTTCGAAGGAATCAAATACGCTGCGTATAACCTTCTAAAATCATATTTTTATCTTCTAAAGTTGAACTAGGATATCTTAAACAAATATTGATAAAACATCATAACATTGTACTCTATCATATCTTACACTATCTGCAGCGTTTTGACCTAAATGTCATGAGTTACCTCCTCTTAGCGCTGATCAAGCTGATCAGTCGTCTAATTATCACTTTTTTGATGATGTTTGGATACCCGTTTCTGTTTTTATAATTATCCTGACAGAAACGGTCGTCTATAATATAATACATGTTATATAACACTGGATTTGATTTTCAGAGTTGTGTGACTGAGGCCTACCGAAATGAGAACGGAGAATACCTATTCAACCTCGGCTGTATGTCTGCACAGGTATATACAAGTACACCTACTGACAACATTGATTAACTTAAGGGAATAACTTTGACTGAGATTTCCCCTTAAATCCAAAAATGAAAGGGCAGGAGAACACAACACATTACTCATGTGTGTCCTGATAGGAATCGAACCTCAATATCCGGCTTAATGTGTTGTTCTGCCTCCCGAGCAAGATAATCATGCTCCATCAGCTGAGCGAGGTAAACCGTATATTAAACATAAAAGTCAGTATAACCAGCATAACATCACTTTTACATATTTTTTTCCTGATGTAAGCAACGGTTGTATTCATTAAAGCAAAATATGTTTGCCACCTTTTCTTCTTCTTCTTCAAATTTTCACATTTACCGCTTTCTCATAGGACAAATGTTTGTTGAAACTTCAGTGTAGGAAGTCAATTTCACTCAAACATATAAAGACATTTTCGATTGTCCTCACATTATTTGACAATTGAAAGAGGTAATACTACGATAATATGTCTCTAAGCGTATTTTATGTCCTATATGCTCTGTCGTAGTCGTAGTTAAAGAAGAAATTCAGTTCATCTTTGAATAGCTAGAAAATAATTTTCATGAACAAAATTGTTTAAATCATGTTATCGTCCCAATCCATCCATTTAGAGACTCTAATTATAAGTAACTTAGGGAAATATATATGTAAAGCCTTATTGACTTATATTGTATTGTATTTATTTGTTTCACGACCCATCTACAATTCGAGTAATTTTGGACCAAACAACACTGAATTAGAACGACATTTACAGAGACACTTTAAACTCAACTTTAATGTTAAAAGGTAAAAATCTAAAGATCACTGATTTCAAACTGGTCGCAGAACATCTTATTTTTTGTTTAGTTTTATTGCACGCAAATAATAAGGTTTTAAGTGATGCAGAGACCGTAGCAAACAAACATTTCATAGACGTAACGTGTTAAAAGGTCTCACTCATAAGTTTGGAATCAGAACACTCAATTATAAAATTCGTCACAATAAAAGGTTGATTGACGGCATGAGCAAAGGAAGGACCCCCTTTCGTTAAGTATAATTGTAGGTCATGTATGTATGGCCAATACCCAAACGGAAACTTAATCTCCACGATTTGCTCTACGTTTACTACACATACCAACTTTAGGTTGAATAACACGCAGTTTATTCCGACATAACATCTCCTGTCATGAAACTGGTGTCTTGAAATATACAATCATACATTCATGTGACCTCGACCAGAGTTCACGTTTAAAATTTGAAATAATTACATCAAAAAGCATACTGAGTATTACTAAAGCAACACGTGAGTTCTACCTGCTCCCGTTAGCTATAACATATTGATGGTACAATGTGTATATAAATAAACTTGGATTTGCAACCTCTTAAACGAGATAGTATGTTTTTTTTCGCTGATTAAGTTAGGTGTAACGTACAAGACGACAATAATGACGAAATGTGAATTTGAAGTCACACCGACAACCTCTTTTACACTTTCCTATTTAACAATTTGAAAGTTCAAGGAAATTCCTAAATATATGAAACGTTCATGATAATGACACCAGGTTTACTTCCCGTGTGTTTTTTTATACTAGACACATTATCTATACTTTAGTTTAACGTATTATCATTTTATAGACTATGCAATTACTAACAGGCGTATCAAATACTCTTGCTGAAGACATATTATATGTGTTTTAGCGCACCCAAAACAGGGTTAATGAATAGCAAAAATGCTTTTATGCTGAAATATGTACTTTAACACCACATATATATAAGGAAAGAAAGACAGGCATAAGTCGGCTCCTTGATTATACGAGAGGAAAATTATTTTAAAAGTTCCACGTGAGCAGCTTGTTCATTGTGATATTTACATTACTTATTATATTTATCACCTCAGGCCTGCTTCGCCTTATGTTTTTTTTTATCTACATGGAAAAATCTCTTTACGGGTATTGTTTTGCTGGCTAGTCAAATTGTTTCGGTTTTGCCTGAAGAGGTGTGCATTGATCAACACTACCCGGAGTGCTGGTACAATCGGGAAAGACGTCCAGTCGTTGTGTACAGACTGTTGCCATGGTGACCTGTGTAACGCTGCCGGATGTAGGACGGAGGGTAAGCCACGATAGTCAAATAATTTTGTGCTGTCAACCGTAGGAGATATAAGTATATTATAATATATATTATATATAAGTCAAAATTATTTCATCATGGTATTTGTTCACGTCATGTTATCTTGTGTTATATTTTCCTTGAAGAAATATATTTTCATCGTAAGCATGTATATCTTTATATCAATTTATCGGAATACAAATGAAATCTTCTTAACTGCAAATCTTAATAAAAAATAAGTTATCTAATTACGAATGTATGTAAATGAAGGATTTCCAAGTCGAAGAGGACCAGTATGTTTAGATTGCCAACAGTCACGTGATCCGTCTACCTGTGACGTCATTACAGTTTGTCTCGAGGGCGAGGTAAGGATCATTATATTGATTTCATTTAACAAAATATTTAAGAGAGATTGTTCCATAATTATATTCCGACAAACCTGATTGTTATTTGATATGTTGTAGCTTTGTCATGTTGAGGAAACACACCAATTTGGAGATGTATTTTATAAAACGGGCTGTCTGCGGAATTTTGTGAGTATTGTAACGAAAGAGTAATAAATATGATTATGACATAGTTGAATTAGAATATTACAGTTATATATGAAAATACAGTCTTTGATATTATGCACTTTTTGAAAGGTTTGAAAATAGGGCTAGATAAGCAATGATTATAATACCATTGAGGTATTGTGTACAAATAATGAGGGGCTTGTGGTCAGTCTGATTAAGGATTGAACTGTCTTTTTTTGGTGTCTATGGTCGATATAGCTAGCACAATATGGCATGTTTGTTTGTAAAGCTCTGGCATCTATATCGACCATAGACACCAAAAAAGACAGTTTAATGCTTATATTTACGTTCTCGACATATTCGTTTTGTTATATTTGAAGCATAGAAAATGCCAATATTCAGCGATTTCGTCAATGGGGTTCGACAAATAGAACAGCCTATTTTTTTCAAAATTCATTTGTCACGTGCAGATTGGCAAACAAAAAAGTGCATTGAAATATTACGAAAAAAACACAATCGGTTCAACGTTTTTTTTTATTATTTGTGAAACAATATTGTATAAAATGTCTTTTTGATACCTTTTTGTTTAACATAAAAACGATTTATGTTAGTTACAAGTAGTTCCGGTGGGTAAATATATTCGGGCGCGGCATGGATTGATGTCACGTTTTGGGTGTCAATTATGGTCACATAGACTGCAAGTCTTTTTACTTAGTTTATATCGTGACTTTGTCACCAAAATGTAAATATATAGTGATCATTTGTCAGACAAAAATCTTGGTTTTAAAAAGCACAACTTCCAATAAATGTCCTCTAAAAAAATCATAAAAAAGATTATGTAGATGATTCTAAAGAGCATAATTTTGGTGACATCACGCAACAGGGAATACAGAGGGGCCTAAGGCTGAACTATTTGGCTTTTTGATTTCTATTTAACAGAAAATATCACAGAAGCTTCTCCATTCAGATGACACAATTATTCGTGTCTTACGACATGGCGTGGATTACAATAGGTATACTATTCTTATCTGGCCGATGTACGCATGATATTTCATTGCAGGAATGCGCTATTCCGCCTGTATATAACCCCGTGGAGGTAGGTAGAAGGGCTATTCGACGTCGTAGCTGTTTCTTCTGCTGTCAGGATGACCTTTGTAACACCAAATGTAAGTCATTTTATATATTATTTGTCATCATGATCTTAGTGGAAAATCTTTCATTTTTGGAAAACATATATCTACATATCTGAGGCTTGTTATTGTGGTCTGTTGCCTCCTGTTCAATATCCTGATGTTGTATTGTGAGAAAGTGACATTCCTGCTAACTCAAATTAACACGGCGAAGGAAGGAAAAAATGCCCCCGTGGACCACAACGTTCTACATTGTATTAGTTTTATTCCTACATATTTTGGTAAATAGTTTCATTTTTTTATTATGCCTTTTAAAATAAAGTTTAAATTTTAGTTTATATATTTCTTTGTCATCATTACGAGTACATACAGAAATATAAATACGTATCAGTAAATAGAAAGAATATAGGATTCTTTAATCCATTATAGGCACCAATACTTCGTCCCATCCTCAAACATGCGAAGATAAGTCTCCAGATTGTGCCTTCTATAGCAACCATCTACATATATGTAACGATGTAGATGCGGCCAAAAGGATGGGATGTTACAAAACATGCAATTTGTGTGGTGGTGAGTGTTCTCTCTTTGGTCACGTCACAATATGTTATATGATATTTCTATCGAAAATATGGGTGCATCTCCGCTAGACGAACTGAGGTTTGAGTTAGTATTGTTGAACATCCTATCAACAACTATGGTAATTTGATAACGGCCTCCCCGTGTAATGTTTAACATCCTATCAACAGTCATGACCATTTCAGGACGGCCTCCACAGTGTAATGTTTAACATCCTATCAACAGTCATGACCATTTCAGGACGGCCTCCACCGTGTAATGTTTACATCTTAACAGCTATGGTTGTTTGAGGACGACCTCCCCTGTGCCCGGACTGCATGCGTGTAATGTGTGTTTGTGTTTTCTTTTTTGAGATATCATGATTATAACGGTATTGCGATAAAGGAGAGATTCCCTCCATTGGGTCGGTTTAGAAACACTGAGGGCTCTTTTACTGTCAAATACATATTGCCATCGATTAAGTATTGTATGGGTAAATTCAAAAAATAGTCAAGTTCTTAATTAAACCTTGTTTTTATTCATTCATTTTTATTATTATTATTTGCTCGTCTTAATTTTGATTATTTATCGATTTTGTATTCATTTTTGTTTCGTTTTCTGCTCTGATTCTAGTCACTGCAATCACATCAGGATTATCAACTGTATCCTCTACACCAATGCATCAGGGTAAATACAAAGAACATATACTTTTATTGCCGGTGTAGTCTGTGTGATGTTTGATTCTTTTCGACCAATATATGTCGTCGATGAAGCAGAAGACGCTTCCTCTTCCCGAGGACATGGTCTTATTATCCATGTCCTTATTCAAGGTTTTATTTTTGTTCATATTTTGCCCTCGAGTTATCTTAACGTCGGAACTAGGGTTTCTTTGAGATATTGTTACTCTTTGTTATTTTTGTTAAAAGAAAATGTTTTTAAAGTATATATCCATCGTGTAAAGGGGTATTGACAAATGCGACAAAACGTACAAAGTTTTGTTAGTGACGATTTTCATAATACATTTATGTGAATAGACTGTTTCCTTGGATGGATGCATCTTATCAATATCCTATCATAACACATGACGCTAAAATGAAAATCTACCAATAGGGTATGTAGAAAGATATTAAATTTTACACTTAAAGTTAAAATTTAAACAAGATTTTCAAATGTATTTAAGCAATTGAATTCGTACTAAACATATATGTAACGATGTTAAAATACGAAAAAGATATGTTTATACTGGCAACTTTGGAAAAAGTACATGAGATACCTTTTGTTTGTGCTTCATCGACAAAATCAAAGTAATCAGGCAGTTTCACGATCTAAAAATAGAAACGAAAGTTTAAAACAGTATATGTATCACAATTCAAAATAAAAGAATTATGTGATGAAGACCAACACGAAGGATTGGATTCAAATTTTATAATTTTCCAGGTAATGTCATGACATCGACTGTACCATTAACTATTACGACAACAATACCGACAACAATACCGACAACAGTACACCTTGGTATGTATACTGATAGTTGAGGCGATAGAGAAGCGAGTGATGCAAACCCAGGTGAATATCCGAAGTGTGTGGTTCTTTCCTTGTTTGGGCGGTTAGCATTTTTCACGAACCTAAGGCTGCTGTCTGCTGTTGTGGCCATGGTCAAAGCACATTACCCTTATTTCTTCTGGTATCGTGACTCGGTCCTCCTACATGAAGTTTAATGAATTGTTAAAACATTAAAAAATAAAGGGGCAAAATTATAATAATTTGATGTTTATTATATGATATTTCGTGTGACAATGTGACATTGTTATTTGACTAGATATTACATTGTCAGGTAATAATGTTAATGGGATGATTAGAGGAACGATGTTGTAATGCGTCACCCAGTGACATGATACTATATAGCAGAAAACCATGTTAATGATGTCTTTTTCATTAGAATATTCGGCTGCGTGATTTGGCTTACCAGTTTTGAGAAATAGTTTAAATACAGTAAAATGAGTCCTCCTTTAGCGAGGTAAATATACTTTTATGTTAATCAAAAGTTATTTTTTGTTTTTGATTGCATCGTCTTATTATTTCTACTTTAGCTCCATCGACGAGGGTGACGACAACGCAGGCGCCTCCAAGCCATGGTAATTCCCAGTTATAATTTTGACATTTGATACAATGAGAAAAAAGTTATTATCCGTGAAAAAAAATATACAATTGTATACATTTTCACAATATATTGTATAATAGTATATGGGCATTGGTAATGCGATATTACCATTTGATACGTACGATATAGAACACGTACATTTCGAAGCATGTAAATACTTCATCGTGTATTAATACCAGTCAAATAAGTCAATTATGTTCAAACCATTAGATCGTTTATCAAATGATACACTGGAGGCAATTAGCCTATTCTGGGGGTCGGCGGCACTATACAGTGACTCATACTAGTGTGTACATGTATTCGAGTTATACAATAAATTAAATCCAACATTTTAGTTTGATGTTGATTAAAGTAATCCCTGTGAATAGATTTCAAATGAGTGATATTTAACTGTGTATTACACAGCACTGCTATTTTTCCAGGTTTCACAGGAAAGGAGTATTTCATTATGTTCATGGAGAATTTCTCATATATTTACTCCCTCACCAAACTGTTTGGAATTATGACGGTTTCGTCGCCAAATACAGAAATACAAGTGATCACTCATGATAGTTCGACGTCAAATATCGTCTCCGGTCCCGTCTACAATATCAACATAGATGCCAATATGACAATGAGGAGGAATGGCAAGACAACCAAAGGGATTATTGTAGCTTCAAATACTACCACATCCGTTACAGCATTCAATATAAATAACCTGGGTCTAATGGAAGGCTTTCACGTCTTACCGATCGAGGCACTTGGAACGTCTTATATCGTTGGAACACTGAAACCACTAAACCTGACCGGATCTTCATTTGCTGTAGGAGCGCCGCACGACAACACAGTGGTCAATATTACACTAAGCACATCCGCTGTGTCTGTACCTGGTCAGTATCACAGAGATGGGGATACAATTACTGTCGTTCTGGACAAACTGGACACTTTTTATATAGAGGCGAAGGCTGGTCATGATGACCTGACAGGTACGCGTATCGAGAGTGATAAACCTGTAGCCGTGATTTCGGGTAATCTGTGTTCGAATGGAGAACAAAAGTGTAATCATCTTGTGGAGTATCTACCTCCTGTGTCCAAATGGGGGTCAAAATTCATGGTCCCGCCGATTGCTGGTAGTAATAGTGGCATCATAAGGATAATGGCATCAGTGAACGACACGAGTGTGCATGTTTCTGCTACAGATTTCAACAAAACATATACAGTCTCAAATTTTATCGATGTAGACATGAACACTTCGTTGCCTTACGCCATATCTAGTGATAAACCTATACTAGTTCTGTTGTTTCCTGTGGCAGCATCTATCGCGATGACAATAGTTCCTTCTATCGACCAATTCTCACACGAATCTGTGTTGGTAGCGCCCCCTACTGGAGACCCGATGCCCTTTCAGAACTACCTTGTAATCAGTATACGTGTTTCTGATATGTCCGGTCTAGAGATCCACTCATCTGACGGAGGAGACCTACCTCTTGTTGCCAGCACGAATTTTCCGGATATTGACGGCGAGATGTTTAGTTTCATGACAGTTTCATGTAACAAAAACCAGACGTGTTCTGTCCAGCATACAAACAAGAACGCAGTGTTTAGTGTTATTGTGTATGGTAGAACAGCAACGGAAATGTATGCATATCCCGCAAATATCATGTTGTGAATAAAATTGAGTTTAGAACATGTTCGCTTTAATTTCGATTAATGGGTATTTTCATGTTATATATGCATCCCATGACGTTGTGCAATCCACCTATTCCGTTTCAGTGTTGATAGGTTTGAGAAAATGTCTTGAAAAGAAAGGTACTTTTCGGGGTCTTACGGTTTAATTTGAAAACTGGAAATATTTTTTCATTAATTATTGACAGAGGTGACGTGATGTGATGTTTAAATTGTTTTTTTCTTATATCTGTTTTTATACGTTGATTTCAGACAATATAGTTTGATGCAAAACCTCTGATTAAATGCATTTTTTTTTTACGTTTTTTCTCAACTCATCAGTTGTTAGGTTTTTTCATTGGGGGATTTCTTAAAACGTCATAATTTGCCACAAACCCGTCTGATCCAAGCTGCTTTAAAGATTACACTAATTGGTTTTTAATATCTTAACTATGTATTCGTTCGCACTAACAGGAAAAGTTGTCGGAAACTGCAGTTAAAATCATAATTGTGGTAGTTGAAAATGACACTAATTGTCTTGTGCTAACTCAGAACAACCTAACTGTAAATATTTTCAGCAGAATGAGGAAATGATTTATATATTTTAGCAGCACGACTCCAGTATGTTGGAAGACAAGGAACAGCAATATCTGATATTGCTATTTTTGTGTAGTCAATCTATATGAAACTATCTAAAACTCCCATACAAGACATCGTGACGATACTTCTAAGACGGTAATGCGTTTGACCTCGTATCCGGGTTCATAGGCCTACATGCACGAATATGTTAGTCACTGGATTTACAAGAAGAAGAAGAAGAAGAAGAAACCCCGTAAACGTTGTTTATTTTACAGCAAAAGAAGTAGAAGTGTATAGGGATACGCATTTGGATGGTAGCAAACATTATTCATAACATATAATGGATTTTCTATTATAACGCAATTTTCTGCGCGTTCACGACGCTCTCACTGCACTTTTACGACGTTCGCACTCCGCTGACGAACTGCACAACAAAACGAATTATTCGTCAGCTATATATTTGTTCGCGAAGTAGAAACCATGCCCGCAAAAAGAGGAAGGAAGAAGGCAGGCAACGAAAAATGCCAAAAAAGAAGCAAAAGCAAATCCACCGCCATCGACTCATAAACCACGGAATGAGTCAACTCAGTCACAGCCTTCTCGGGGGAGTTCTCCATCAAACAGCCTACGACAGATCTTACTATGGCCCAAGAAGACATGTCATCATAGCTTAAGGAGAATGAACTTCTGTATTACAAAAAACTTAACGCCTATAAGAACTTCAGAAATCGAAAGCAGCCAGCATAGGTAAGGACGTACATATCTTAAAGGTCAGGTACAGGCCTATTCGCAGCCGCTTCACCCGCCTAGCGCTTAAAAAGTCTTGGGATGGCACATCCGAACTAACTTAGAGGGACCGCTGGGTCCTAACAAACTTCGCCTGGTACCACGTCATAGAAGTCAAGTAGAATCAGAATCAAAAGGGGTGGGGTGTGACCATTTTTAGCTCCACTGGCCTAACCAGTGCGGCGTATGTTATGGCCCTGTGTCCGTCCATCCGTACTTACTCAACATCGGTGTTGTGTGGATTCACCGATTCATTGCGTGAAAATATCTTCGTCGCCTATAGGAGACGATTTTTAAGTATTTTTGTTTTTTTATCCATAAATTAACATTAAATCTCACAGCGCATGTGCTTTTTTTCTTATCACCTGTTTATTTAACAATGTGTTTGTGTCCTTATACTCACAGAAGAAGGACGAAATAGCCGCCGCAGGTTCTGTTGATGACGGGAAGGATGACCGTTTAGAAGACCCAAACAACATCGACACTGTAGCCACCATCCCTCATCGGCAGGAGCCCCTCTTCCAGAGTTCATCAAAACCGTCCACTATGAAAGCCATTCATGAGGAGGAGCGACTGCTTAGCAACATCGCTGCCAGAGAAGTCTGTCACTTTCCAGGCCAAAGCGTTTGAGATGCTTGCTCCATCCAAGGTAAAAGAGAGGACACGTTATGTTGATCGGGCAAAAGAGGTGATGGTGAGCCTACATCTGTCACTTTGGCTGAAGTTTCAGCGCGAATGTACTAATCTGCTGTACTCCTACCAGGAGAAAAATGAAGAGCTTCTCAATCCTGTTACACAGCAGCAGCACTACTCTGCACAGCAGCCGCCCTATATAGCACCACAGCAGCAGCAGTATCCATTGTATCCCAGAGCGTCCTCCGGAACATCATTTACAAGCACTATGTTGCAGCTCCAGCCTCAGCAGTGGTCTATATCCGTCCAGCCGGACATGTCTGTGTGGGGTCACATAATTCCGTACAGGAGCAGATGACTGAACTGCAACCGATGGCGGCGGTTGTCCATAGACTTTTACAGCTAGATCCACCAGTAGGGCTACCTTGTCTGCTATACCATTTATGTCAAACATAATAAGGAACACTATCGGCATACCCAATACCTCACTTGAAAGTCACACCACAGGATGTGTGAAGCGATCTATGTGTAATTTATTTTAAGTGTAGTTCACAGAAAAAGCAGTTTTGTCAACTATAGTATCATCATTGTTGAAGCATACAAAAACTATAAAGATTATGAGATACAATTGCACCATATACGGATCCTGACATACAGAACTGAAACTCAAGAATGCAACATTATTCTCGATTTCCGTTTCTTCTTAATAATGGAAAACATGGTGAAAAAAAGGCCATTGTGTGTACGAGCAATGGTTTCTTATTTTTCAACCTGTTTTTTACTAGCCTTTTTACATAAAACTTCAAGTCTTTAATAGTTTAAAACCATTTCAGGTTCATGAATTTAGCACGCGTGGTTCGTTCAAGTTGCGGTTTCGGTTCGGTTCGGTTCAGATGATATGTTCCATCCCCAGAGGCAAGATGACGCATTTTTATAGCTAGCGGTTTTCTATACCGTGTGTCTTGGTTGGTGATTCGAGGACGTAGTCTGTCTTGGAGCTCATCAAGCAGAGTGGGGCCGTCTAGCTTCCTGCATCATTGGTCGGACCTAAAGCATTCTACGATTCTTCGCCCTCCCTCACCGTCGTCTTCTAAGAATGATGTGAACAGCGTCTGCAGCATTTTGGAACTACTGGACCAGCATATATGCAAGAAGGAGTCAAGCTTGCTTGCGTACGTCGGACATAGACTAAAAAGAATGCTTATTTGCATATCCCGTTTTCATAGTATTTTTTTTTTTGTATTCTAAGAGCGGCGTAAAATAAATGGCATTCGGTACAAGCCCCGTAGAAGCGTCGTATAAGTGTGTTTAAGACGCAGTGACATCTCACAGAACGCCATATAATCTCCGTGCAAACACCACGGACGACCACGGCGTTTGCTTAACGACCCTTTCCTGTACCCGTGTAGAGCACCGAGCGACGGCGTTTGTTTTGAGGACTCACACAACTAAATCAGCCAATCAGCTGGTGTTTCACGTAAACCAAGTCCCTGAGGAAATTGTGTTTCTTAGGTTTGTAGCTGTTTCCCTGAGAAATTAATATATGAAATGGGTACTCTCTATATACGAGAATAAAGTGTAGTGTATTGAGGTTTGGAAAATCAAATATATACACTCCTACTGGAAATAGAATGGCGTAGGATTCGAGGTGTAAAAAGGCGGGAATTCCCAAGGTAGTGGTTCCCCAGTGTACAGTTAATGTAAGGGTCACTGTCTTTCGAGTACCCGTGTGCTCTCATATGCTATTTATTAAACCTATACAATAACAACATTTATCCGATAGAAAAAACTTCAAACTTTAATTTGATATAAATTCCACATCATTTGAACTTCAAACGAGTGAATAAAGGGATTGGGTCACTAGTAATAACATATAGTAAATTATTTAGTTGTGTGAGTCCTTTAAGGGTAACGACCACATGTCTAGGTGACCCTAATTACCTTCGGTGTCTGTACATTCATTTTGATTAAAATGCTACCTTCCGAGGATACTGTAGACGAAATTCAAATCGTAAATCTGTCTGAAAACCCGGAAATCGATGAGGGGGGATCTGATGGAGGGGGGCACTACAGCCAAAAATCTGTCTACGTAAGACTTTTTTTGTGATGTTTCTAATTACATTGTACATGTAATCCGTTTCGTAGTCACTTAACATTAGTATAGACAAGTACAACTAACTAATGTAGCTGTCTGAATTTCTTGTATTATGTGTATGAGCTCATTTGTAGGTGTTACTTACACTTTGTCTTTTGGCCACAGTATTTTCATATTGGTCGGAATTCTGGCTATTTGACAATAAGTGGGAACATATTTGTTTTCAGACATGATTCTGGATTCTGTTACACAAGCAGAAATCATTTTTGTGTTGACCAGTAATGTGTGATTGCTGTGGAGGACATTCCCCATTGGACATCGTAGATATTTCGAAAGTTTACTGTATTTTCGGCGAATTTTCTCAAAATGCAATGAGAATTAATTTTAGTGGGTATTATATACATATGGTAGAGTATCTCTGGTAATGAGATTAAAGGTTAATGACGTCTGTCAGTCCAGTCAAGCGTCATTATAGCAGCTTAATTGTCCCCACCCCCATTCTGACAGATCACTCAGACACCCCACCGAAGGGAGCAGAATGGCTATGTTTGATTCCCAGATTAAATCTAGTTACCAATGCTCATTTGTATCATATAAGCATACTCTTCACCAGTACAAGACAGACTCACAGTGCCTCCAGTCTTGAATGCAAGCTGAATAAGTAGATGTATATTTTCAAATAACACATATATTCCTGACTCAAATGCCGTCTTATTATCACCAAAAATGATTCAAACTGATAAAATTTTGTCATCTGTGCTGAAATGCATTAGTTCACAGGCAGTTTTTCATTATAACCATCAACATTAAAACTATGCCGTTTATCGTTTTTAAAGATATGTCTTGTTTTGTTCATTTTTGGCCACACGATATTTGAGAGATATACATGTATGTATGCTTGGAAGAATTATGTTTATTACACTTTCAATTTCAAAATATTTTCTTAAAAATACACATATAAAATATAGTAGTGTCAAAAGAATGAGACAACAGGCTAAGCCTATATAAATCTTCTTCTGAAGATATTCCGGATAGACCTGGCAGAAAGATAGTATTAGTTATATCAAAAATAGAAATAATTTCAAAGGAATAATTCCGCAAAATAGAATCCGTCAATAATTGAGTGGAAACATAACAATGCCAGACCCAAAAATGAAAACGTTAATGTAATAGATATAGATATGTAAATACTCAGAACTCACTCACATATTCATTCACACATTCATACTAGAATGGTATAATGCTACAGTAATAAGGATAAGAAACTTGCTGCAAATGTTATATGCATAAAGACTGTATTTTTACTACATGTAGTTTATCATGTATACATAATAAAACGCTTTGAAGATTTAATATATAGATTAACATGACAAAGAATAGAATTATTTAAATAATCATGTGCATCGAGGATTCCATATACTAAACAGTGAAGATTTACATAACCTAACAAATTATAAATGGATGTTATATGATGTCTTGAATTGGAATATAAAGAACACTGAAAGAAAAAATGCACTGTATCCTCTCTAGGAGCATCACATGGACAGGAAGCATTATCAATCAGGTGATCTTGGAACCTATCGTAATTAAGATCACTTTTAAAATTTCTAAGCTGGCATAAGATTATATTAAGTTTTCTCGAAACGGAATTAATTAAAAAAATCAGATACAGTTATATCAATAGTTGTTTTTAGTTTACGTTTAAAAGAAGAAATTGCGACAGAGTCCCTTAGGGAACTAATTTATTTAATTTATGTAACAGACCTAAATGACATAAATTGATCTGGAATTTTTATTAGAGGGCAGGTTTATACAACCCTCTAAATCTAATTCAGCAGCTACAAAAGTATTAGCATATTGCTGAATCTTTGATGAACACGTTTAGAATTAACTGAGCTATCTTATTTGATATCTGTTGATATTGTCGAATGAAATCTTCACCCGGACGACGCTTTTCGTAAACAAAATATCCATATACACGTTACTTAACCACGAGCCTAATAAAAGATTATACTATCAAGAGGCGGAATTTCGATAATGAAACTTCAATTTGTTTTAAGGTTCTGATACTTTAATTATGTATATATATGTATTACGGAACAGATGCTTTGATTAAAATCTATTTTACAAACAGATACAATACAACAAAGAGGCCAAAACATTTTTTTATTGGACGTGCAAAATATATACAGGTCTCTGAATAGTACATATGTATCAGGTGTGTCTTAGCAAGTTTAAATGACGCGTATAATTCTTATTTATGAATAATAAAGACATGCAAACGAAAGTCTGGCCTAATGGAACACATCTAGTGATTTGTTTAAGGTTATACGTCCCCGCAACCGTCGGGTCCCGATGATGATAGTGTCCACAAACTATTGGAATATGATTTAAATCACGTATCCTCGTCTTGGTAGTAGGATAACCCCTTTGGTAATATTACTCTGTTAACGTGTTAGCCAGTGGGAGATGTGTGTCTGTTTATATAGGAGTGTAATGAGAGATGTGTGTCTGTTTATATAGGAGTGTAATGAGAGATGTGTGTTTGTTTATATAGGAGTGTAATGAGAGATGTGTGTTTGTTTATATAGGAGTGTAATGAGAGATGTGTGTCTGTTTATATAGGAGTGTAATGAGAGATGTATGTCTGTTTATATAGGAGTGTAATGAGAGATGTGTGTTTGTTTATATAGGAGTGTAATGAGAGATGTGTGTTTGCTTATATAGGAGAGTAATGGGAGATGTGTGTTTATATAGGAGTGTGATGTGAGATGTGTGTTTGTTTATATAGGAGTGTAATGAGAGATGTGTGTTTGTTTATATAGGAGTGTAATGAGAGATGTGTGTTTGCTTATATAGGAGAGTAATGGGAGATGTGTGTTTATATAGGAGTGTGATGTGAGATGTGTGTTTGTTTATATAGGAGTGTAATGAGAGATGTGTGTTTGTTTATATAGGAGTGTAATGAGAGATGTGTGTTTGCTTATATAGGAGAGTAATGGGAGATGTGTGTTTATATAGGAGTGTGATGTGAGATGTGTGTTTGTTTATATAGGAGTGTTATTAGAGATGTGTGTCTGTTTATATAGGAGTGTAATGAGAGATGTATGTCTGTTTATATAGGAGTGTAATGAGAGATGTATGTCTGTTTATATAGGAGTGTGATGTGAGATGTGTGTCTGTTTATATAGGAGTGTTATTAGAGAGGTGTGTCTGTTTATATAGGAGTGTAATGAGAGATGTGTGTTGATATAGGAGTGTGATGTGAGATGTGTGTTTGTTTATATAGGAGTACGATGAGAAATGTGTGTCCATTTATATAGGAGTACGATGAGAGATGTGTGTTTGTTTATATAGGAGTGTAATGAGAGATGTGTGTCTGTTTATATAGGAGTACGATGAGAGATGTGTGTCCATTTATATAGGAGTGTGATGAGAGATGTGTGAGTGTTTATATAGGAGTGTAATGAGAGATGTGTGTCTGTTTATATAGGAGTGTAATGAGAGATGTATGTCTGTTTATATAGGAGTGTAATGAGAGATGTGTGTCTGTTTATATAGGAGTGTAATGAGAGATGTGTGTCTGTTTATATAGGAGTGTAATGAGAGATGTGTGTCTGTTTATATAGGAGTGTGATGTGAGATGTGTGTCTGTTTATATAGGAGTGTGATGAGAGATGTGTGTCTGTTTATATAGGAGTGTAATGAGAGATGTGTGATGAGAGACGTGTGTCTGTTTATATAGGAGTGTGATGTGAGATGTGTGTCTGTTTATATAGGAGTGTAATGAGAGATGTGTGTCTGTTTATATAGGAGTGTAATGAGAGATGTGTGTCTGTTTATATAGGAGAGTAATGGGAGATGTGTGTTTATATAGGAGTCTGATGTGAGATGTGTGTCTGTTTATATAGGAGTGTGATGAGAGATGTGTGTCTGTTTATATGGGAGTGTAATGAGAGATGTGTGATGAGAGATGTGTGTCTGTTTATATAGGAGTGTGATGAGAGATGTGTGTCTGTTTATATAGGAGTGTAATGAGAGATGTGTGATGTGAGACGTGTGTCTGTTTATATAGGAGTGTAATGAGAGATGTGTGTCTGTTTATATAGGAGTGTGATGTGAGACGTGTGTCTGTTTATATAGGAGTGTGATGAGAGATGTGTGATGTGAGACGTGTGTCTGTTTATATAGGAGTGTAATGAGAGATGTGTGTCTGTTTATATAAGAGTGTAATGAGAGATGTGTGTCTGTTTATATAGGAGTGTAATGAGAGATGTGTGTCTGTTTATATAGGAGTGTAATGAGAGATGTGTGTCTGTTTATAAAGGAGTGTAATGAGAGATGTGTGTCTGTTTATATAGGAGTGTAATGAGAGATGTGTGATGTGAGACGTGTGTCTGTTTATATAGGAGTGTGATGAGAGATGTGTGTCTGTTTATATAGGAGTGTAATGAGAGATGTGTGATGTGAGACGTGTATCTGTTTATGTAGGAGTGTAATGAGAGATGTGTGTCTGTTTATATAGGAGTGTAATGAGAGATGTGTGATGTGAGACGTGTGTCTGTTTATATAGGAGTGTAATGGGAGATGTGTGTCTGTTTATATAGGAGTGTAATGAGAGATGTGTGTTTGTTTATATAGGAGTGTGATGAGAGATGTGTGTCTGTTTATATAGGAGTGTAATGAGAGATGTGTGTTTGTTTATATAGGAGTGTAATGAGAGATGTGTGTTTGTTTATATGGGAGTGTAATGGGAGATGTGTGTCTGTTTATATAGGAGTGTAATGAGAGATGTGTGTTTGTTTATATAGGAGTGTGATGAGAGATGTGTGTCTGTTTATATGGGAGTGTAATGAGAGATGTGTGTTTGTTTATATAGGAGTGTAATGAGAGATGTGTGAGTGTTTATATAGGAGTGTGATGAGAGATGTGTGTCTGTTTATATAGGAGTGTAATGCGAGATGTGTGTCTGTTTATATAGGAGTGTAATGAGAGATGTGTGTCTGTTTATATAGGAGTGTGATGAGAGATGTGTGAGTGTTTATATAGGAGTGTGATGAGAGATGTGTGTCTGTTTATATAGGAGTGTAATGCGAGATGTGTGTCTGTTTATATAGGAGTACGATGAGAGATGTGTGTCTGTTTATATAGGAGTGTGATGAGAGATGTGTGTCTGTTTATACGGGAGTGTTATTAGAGAGGTGTGTCTGTTTATATAGGAGTACGATGAGAGATGTGTGTCTGTTTATATAGGAGTACGATGAGAGAGGTGTGTCTGTTTATATAGGAGTACGATGAGAGATGTGTGTCTGTTTATATAGGAGGATGGTGGTTTGTTCTGCGTATTTCGTTATCAAACTCTGGCAGAATGTTAATTGCATCATCGTTTGACAGGCACAACTCCTCTTCCAAATGTCTGGTCGAGTTTTCTAATGAAGTTTAGTGCTTTCACTTTGATTGACCGAGGCACACGCGCTCGTTGGTTCATATAAAATTTGATCTGCTTGTAGTGTCCTTCACGCATTGTAAAACCCATGGCTTCCTGCTCAAACTTCTGAATAGTATCGTCAAGGCCTGCTTCCATCAGCTTCCAGTATAAAGCTAGAAAGCAAAGAAATCCTGTATACGACATTCATTAACACGGGAAAACAACAATCATAATTTAAAAAGGATCGTAATTGGAACACCAACAGAAAATCCGTCATCTCTGAAAGCGATATAAAAGTTGATCTTCATGGTGTGTTACGTCTAATTAACACAGTGTATTATTGCGATATAATGCTAAGAATGTCTCGCTGTTGTAGTGTGTTTTTACTCTCGTTAGATATATATTCTAATATATTCGAACCAACCCATAATTGTGGGCAGTGTCTAAGCGGCATTAGGAAAAGAATAATAACCAATTTCACGTGGGAATTTCATAGTGTACGAATTACTATATTAAAGTTTACGTACCTAGTACAATCTTGTTGTATCTGGAGTCATATTCCCCTGAAGGAAATGGTCTCATCCAATATAGGACGTCTTTGGAGTGGTGACGTCATACTTTCCAGCGATGTGGTCAAGTGTTATTTGGACCACACGATCTTGTAAAGCCTTCATCCTGTCTCTTATAAACGGTTCTTTAAAAGTATATGCAGTTTTCAGTGAGCTGTCAAAGCGCCCGTTCACTATATCTAAGACCCCTTCTTCTGACACGAAGCTTTCCTCCAACTCATCAAGGTCCTGCTGAATACTCTGGCGCTTCAGTCGATTGATAAGAGACGATAATGCCTCCACATCATTTACGTGAACTCTAGGAATAGCCATTTTCACATCCGGATCGTCTATGTCTTTCCAATTGATGTTTGGTTGGTATTTTTTTGTTGAATTGATCTAACAACTCAAGCTCTTCTATGTTCCTGAAAGAATCA
Organism: Pecten maximus; assembly: GCF_902652985.1. Classification (NCBI taxonomy): domain Eukaryota; kingdom Metazoa; phylum Mollusca; class Bivalvia; order Pectinida; family Pectinidae; genus Pecten; species Pecten maximus. The sequence goes on along the minus strand of NC_047027.1, from coordinate 13,667,456 downwards.
AAACCGGTATATTTGGTAAATTTTAAATGAACTTTTTAATATAATTCATAGTTGTCTTACCATTTCTTAAAACTAGGTGATAACATGAACGCTGATTTAAGCGTATTATTGATATTTGGGTTCGTTTGTTTCTTTGTTTTTTGTTTCAAATTTTTATAGTTCATTATGTATGACGCGCGTTTCTTACTTTTGCATTTTGTTGTATACGTCTGGCACAATAGCTGTAACTTCACCGGCGGCATATTGTACCATGTCATCAGATAGCGGACGCTTAGCCCACAGATCGCCAATCTCTCTTGCCAACAAATCCTGTGTGAACAAGATTAATAGTTTGCAAAATATTTCCGCAAAATGTGAATACATTTAAACTGTATATCATTAACTTTATAATAAGACGACACGTCACAGTCTTGAGACAGTGAAGACAAATGGTACGTACACTTGAATCATAACTAAAAGGACTGGATTTTACAAATTAATCTTAAAGTGTAAAATTCTATATACGGTTCCTCACCTTGACTGTACTTGGTTGATCTGCAACCGTTGAATACTTCCGACATAGATCCTCAAGCTTCAATAAAGGAACGAGTTGTCTTCCCCTTGCTCTCCTCTATCATAATGTTTGCAACCTGCATTTAAATTAATGACAGAATTAAAATCTCTGGTGTCTTTGTTACAGGTGGTCCTCGCCCGAATGGGTCATTCTTACGTTACACATTCGTATTTACTGAAGCTAGATGATCTGTACATGCCATGTGACGAACCATCAACGATTAAATATAAAGCGCCTTTTTTACTCTACTGACCTACAACCTACATGATACATTTGTTTCCACAATAAATTGCAAATCCTGGATCTTTCTTTTGTAACTTTCAGGATAAACATTTTAGAATACCTGAATGTTGTAGGCCTATTTAATAAGATTTAGGGAATAACTGCTAATTCCTTCCGAGTATATGTGAGCGTATTGATACTGGTCGTCTGCGTTGTGATATTGTTCGACTACGTCGATACGTGTATTTACTTTCTGTGGCAACTTCATCAAGTATTTAATGGCCCTAACGACCTTCTGTTGTGTTGATAGGCCGTTCATATAAACAATATGATACTTTTTTATTTGTCAAGTTGAAGAGATGAGCGTAATCAAACCTTACTATCTCGCACATAGGAGAGGGCATTCTTAGGTTTCCATAAATATTGATAGAAAATTATAAAATATCAAATCTAACCAAACCAAACCAAACCTTATTAAACCAAACATTCTTGAGCTATGGAAATATGGACGTAGTCTCTCTGTCTGATACTTTTAATTTAAATATAGAACAATAACTTAAAAATTAAGTTGCCAGCCCTAACTTTGGTACACCGCATATTGTCTTAATGTGACCAGTATAAAACAGGTTTCATTACCCCTGTTTAAATGCAAAGTAATACTCCTGACACACAATCTTAACAAAGGCTATAACATCTGCAAAAAATGCCTTTAATCAGTTCAGTGAGAAGTGATGATGAATTATGGATAGAAAACTATATTACTCTAACTTTTGTCTCAAGTAGGTGACGAATATATTTTGCGCAATTAATCGCTTAATCCAACCCGCAAAGATGTGGAATAAGTACAAAAAAACGGACGAAAAAAGGCAAATAATGCATTTTTTGTGAATCACAAAATACATCACGTTCAATATAATGTTCAATTTAATGTACGACAAAAGTGATGTATTCATGAATTTATTTGTAAGGCGTCATAGGGCGTAGCAGCTGTTCTTCCCTACCACGTGCGATATATCCAATCCTTAGCAGCTGCGGGATCACCCAGTGATGTGTTAAATAACTAGGAAACCTTGAAATAGGGGAATGCATATTAAAAAAAAAAAATTATGATAAGTTACATAATAATACCACGCAGCAATATCCTAGGGCTAGTAGATACTAGAGTAGGCTGGAGAGGTGTACAGGACAGTACATATACTGACACGGGTCATCGTATCATGTAGTGTATATCTATGTTATATCGTTTAACTAACAATTTTGTCAAGCTGGCGTATCTAGCTCGAGAAGAATGTCTCGCCAGTTACATCATATCACCTTCGTGCATTCAGTATAAGCTATATGTTATAATTGTTTTTCTGTCCTAGTCTTGGTTAGTTTTAAAATGATTCATTATATTTCAGAATCAATTGAAAAGGTAATTAAACAAATTTTGTTTAAAACTGTGATTTCCCTATAAAAAATAGCTAAAATTACCTCCTCCTCAGAGGGCCACAGAATTCACAGTTTTAGCAATGCAAATTAAAACTCCTTCTATTTATAAAAAAATGAATATTATTTTATTCTACAGTCAATTTGACAATTTTGGCTGACCTGTGTATATAGTATGTTTCAGTAAGATTTCGTTGAAATCGTTGGATGGATTTTGGAAAATGCATGTAAGGCAAACATATTCAATGTTTAAGGACGGAGAAAGGAAGAAGGCATAAGGTGATACAGATAAATAATGGTACCTGCGTGTCGAAAACGTTCTGGAGTCGAATGTTAAACTGGTAGTAGAGAGCAGCACTGTCATCAGAGCAGGAATGCATCACCTGATTTTTTTACGGAAAATTAAATTAATTATGAAAGGCCCGACTGTTTGTACCAAGCGTAGTATATATCTAGTTTCCGTCATTGTTAAAACGTGAATAAACTTAAATACATATATCTTCTTTTTCTCTCCGAATAGCTGATAAGACGGTTGTTCTGCAGTTAGTATTTAGGAAATTCGTTGATACATCGCCGGGTTCGAGGAACACAACATTTTTCCTTAAAGAGGCTTACCCGCAGACGGACCGGTAAACGGCACATCTCCGATCACTAAATAAATTTAGTATACGTTTCTATGTGACAAAATTAGAGGCTTTCCGACTTCATTTCTTGAAAACAATTACAGAATATGTATTTAAAAGACGTTTTAAAACTCAACCTGAGAGGGAAATGTATGGAATATAACGGCAAATCTTCTTTGTAAATCGCCGCTGCCTTTGAAGTTATCACTGTGTGGCACTGTGCACGTGCTTGTTTCTTTGATTTGTCAATCAAATTAGACTCCACTTTGTAGCGAGGACTTATTGCGGGTTGCGATTAAATAAATAATATTTAAAAAATGAGGTTTTAATATCACTTTTCAGCGTTTTATAAGGAAAATAAAATGAAAAACTCAACAATTCCAACAATCTATCATGTGTAAAAAATCTTTTTCTATTAGCCAATTTTTCTGATCTCTCTGCGGGCAAGCCTCTTTAAAGTCCGTGTATAAGATATAATCAGGACTATATCCGCGCACAGTCAATTATCTTGATTAGGTGTATTCTGCTTTTACGATAATTTCCTGATGCCAGAAAAAAAATGATGAAAGATAAAAAAAGAAATTCATTCTACTAATACTAATTCTGTACCTTTGTAATCTTTGCTGAAGTCAGTATATCCTATAGTTTCCCTTGCGTGAAGAGAGACTTGTTGGTGTGAATGTCAAACAGGTACTCTTTGTGGCTAACAGTTCCAACCTGGAGCAGTGTCAGAGGACCATCCTTACCAATATGGACTCCTTTAGCGACTACTACGACCACACCGCATTTCTCGAGCTCCCTCACGATATCGCGACACCTACCAACGTCAGTGACGACCTCCACATTATTATTTCCAGACATAGTGTTGTCCTGAATTTGAACATGTTAATAATGTCACTTTTAAAATAAGTATCTTCATTGTTTCACGGCTCGTCACCATCACGATTACAACCATATTATACAAGGGGTACGTTTGCAAACGAAGCACATCAAACTCATTTATCTTTTCCTGAAAATTGACACCAACTGGAATTACATACTTCTTTAGAAGGCTTGTTTCCAATGTGATAACTTGATCCATTTAAACATTCAACGTGTTACAATGTTGTCAATTCAGTGATAAGGCTTTTATTTATTTTTACATCAAAACCTCGTTTGGTCTGCTGAAGACGACATATTATAAATGAAAATTATACCTCAAATTCCACGGCTCCTATTCACCAAACTGTACTCGTGTACAAATACATATTCTGTGCTCGATCTCGAGTAGGTTTAGTCATAAATTTGATTTTTGAAATTATGTTTTTGAGCAGAAAATTGTTTCATGGACACGAGTCCTGTAGTTATGGTGGCTGATTTGTGCCATTTCGTTATTTAGTCTTTTCGCCCCGAAAAAACGAAAATGAAGTATCGAAATTATCGTTCTTTCGTCTTTTCGCCCCGAAAACACGAAAAGACGACAATTAAGGTTTGTTAAATTTCGGGGCGAAAAGACGAAATAACGAAATAGCACAAATCAGCCACCGTATGTAGTCCAATTATTGAACGGACAGTAACCTTCGGATCGTGTATCTAAATGGACAATGAACTAATAGCTAGGCATTCCCATGTTACTGCAGATCTGTTTTGCATCAATAGGAGAACTATTTAATTGTGAGAAATTTTATGAAATTATCAAAGGAAGTGATACCTATTCATAGTACCCTGTTACAATGTAAGAATTCTTTTCTTGGGGTACGACTGGTTCCCCAGTTATCAGTTACACATGTTTCTCATACAAACGAAAGATAATTCTTAATAAATAAGAACAAAACAAAACGACAGGTAATTCTTAATGAATAGAAACGAAACAAACGACAGGTAATTCTTGATAAATAGGAACGAAACCAAACGACAGACACGTCTTGATAAATAGGAACAAAACAAAACGACGGGGATTCTTAATAAATAAAAACGAAACCAAACGACAGGCAATTCTTGATAAATAGGAACAAAACAAAACTACAGGAAATTCGTAATAAATTGAAACGAAAGAAAACGAGAAGCAATTCTTAGTAAATAGAAACGAAACAAACGACAGGTAATTCTTAATAAATAGGAACAAAACAAAACGACATGTAATTATTTATAAATAGAAACGAAACTAAACGAGAGGTTATTCTTGATAAATAGAAACGAAACCAAACGACAAGTAATTTTTAATAAATAGGAACGAAAGAAACGAGAAGGTAATTCATAATAAATAGGAACGAAATAAACGTAATTCTTTATAATATAAACAAAACCCTATGTTACATTCATGTGACTCACAACCATCCTTACACTTCGTTGATTTATAAGAAAACTCATCGATAGCATATACTGACATAAATAATGGTAATAAAGTGTATTATAGTGATTATTTCTGATGATCTATTGTTACCATTAGATAATGCTAAAGTACGTACCTCACCTCACCTTTAAAATGCCTGTGATTGCTGCGCACACTTGCCGGGTTGAATTTTGCACCGATACTGCGAGCACTGATACTTTACGTTGGATGTACATCCCGATTGCATAACAAATTGACCTATATAGATAATAATGATTATGAAAGTTACATGCTATATTAGGTACATGATTTCCGAAAATCGTTAATATACGATTTTTGTAAATAGCCAATGTTTTAGTGATTTTCTTTCTTTTTCCTTTTTAACGGGTACGGTCATTTTTGTGAGGATTCAAAGCAAATTAAATAAAAAAATCAGTTTTGACTTTCTTTACCGGGCGTCGTTCCTTCTTGGGAGTACTTGTAGCAAAATCACATTAAGTTTATGTTGCTGAAGGATGTTGCATACCAAAATAGATCAGATTTCTTAATTATGTACAATAAAGAATTCAAATAAAGTATTATTTTGGGCCCTTCTCCTACACCGCTAAACATTATGTCTCCTCGACTCATAATCTTAACAATCATCTTATAAAAATCTAGATGGTCATTCCCACTATGTTACTTGAACATCGTTAATGTAACGCAGTGAGAATGAACATCTATATTTTATTAGATTATGACGAAATTGTACCCAGATTCATCAGGCTCTGCTATTTCAACCAATGGGGAGCAAGTTACATCGTTAATACTGCCGCGCCCATGGATTCTTCAATGCACGGAAGGCGATGGAGGTTTAAACGTCTTTCCGAATTTATACGAATAATTCTCGTTTAAGATGTTTTACTGATATGACTTACAACGATAATGTAAATTAAATCGCTAGGCATTAACGCAAATGATGTTGGATCAGACGTCAGTGTCATGGACTAATGTACGAGCTCATGTCATAATCTTTTTCACTTTCTCTTTATTCGATTTCACCTTCTTTCAAATGTTCAGAACCTGAGAGCCAGTTTCGAAAATATCATCAAGGATGCCTTTTAGAGCTAAGGGAGTTTTGGTGCAACACGCAGCCTTCGTCCAAATGGGCCATAAAACTTAGCATCGGGCTTTTTCGTCTTTTTCGATATGACAACTGGCGTACATCATGCATTGTTGCCTTTTGATGACATGAATATGCTCCACCACACACCTGCTAACAATATTCAAGCACATGTACAGTAATCTGGAAACCAAATAACACAACTGTCGTGTTTTATTAAGTGCGGACATTCGATTTCCCCATAAGTTTTCCTTTAGTCAAAGTTCTATGCTTCCCTTATTTGTCCATATTTTTTGTTCCTGTATCATTTCAATAATACTTTATCAAAACAAAACGGTTTAATGTGAATTGGGCAACAGGACATGCCTAAATAGGTCCGTGAGATGCATTCATATCAAACAATAACATAATCATTATTTTGTCATAAACATATTATCACTTGACTAGACCTTTAAATGATACCTCATTCTAAAATAACATTCAAACTTCGGATAGATTGTAACTACAAATACACACAAATAATTATCTTTTTAAATGTAAACATTGTTATTTATCTATAAACATATACACACCTGTATACTCAGGGTTTCAGGTCAGCATACATATGCTTCCTATCAGAACAAAACATCAACATATACTACTACCTGTACGAGAATTGTAATAACGCTATATTAGAACACATAACAATTCTCAGTATCTGTTAAACAATAGTTTATACTAAACAGTTCCTTATCAACACTTCCTTTCCATATAACAGTTATATCTAAAAGCACTAAAATGTCCAGTATATAACTACTATGTGTTTAGACAGTAATTGAAGATCAAGAGTAAGAGACATGCTGAGAAAATACTCATAAAAATATGCATTTAAACAAAAGATACACTGAAGCAAATCATCACATTGCCACAACCTTTGATACTCATGAATTATCCGGTATTGTGTTTACTTTCACCAAATTCAACAAAATAGGTACACTGAATGCCACGTGAACAACACGTCACACAGGTACATGACATTACACATATACACTGCATATGTACTTTTTTTATATATATTACTCAAAAATTTCAAACCTGACTTGTATGAAGAGTAATGTCGGATACAAAGACCCTGATTGTGACAGTATATTTTGGAATTTAGCTAGTTGTCGGAAACAAAACAGCTATTGTCGAATATTTTAGATTATGCGAATGTTTGATATTAGACTTTAAATACTGAACTATGCATACATATACCAATTTGGGTTTGTTTAACAGTTTGAAATGTGTTGTTTTAAATCAATTGAAAACGAACCTTAAGGCTGTGATTACAAGGTAATTACGCGATTTACTTCATTGTATCGATTGTATTATATGTTATATCAAATGAAAACACTAGATCGCTTAGGATCTCAGTTGACCTATTACGATCGCCTTTTGCCCGGCGTTGTCCGTCATGCGTCGTAAATAATTTACATTTTCAACTTCCACTCAGCTACCAACATACCAAGATACCTGATATTAAGTCTGTAGCATGCTGCGACGAAGGGCAACCAAATTTGCTCGAATGAATGACATTGACCTTCATTCAAAGTTACAGGAATGAAATATGATGAAATCTCTGATCGACTTCTTCTTAATAGACAAAAAGCCCAGAAACCCAATATTAGGTCTGCAGTATGCTGGAATAAAGAGCAACAAGGTTTGTCCAAATTGATGACTTTGAACTTCATCCAAGGCCACATGGGGTCAAATATGTTGAAATCGATGAAACAACTTCTTCTTGATAAGTAAAAGACCCATAGACCCGATATTAGTTCCGAAGCATACAGGGATGAAGGGCTTCCAAGTTAGGTCAAATGGATGGCATTGACTTTCATTTAAGCTCACTGGGGTCGAATGTATTAGCGTATTAAAAATTTCTGTTTGATAACCAAAAGCCCCAGAGACCCAATGTAGAGTTGTAGGGTTTGACGCATGCTAGGATGAAGGGCTACCGAGTTTGTTCAAATGAATAACCTCGACTTTCATTCAAGGTCACATGGGTCAAATATGCTTAAATCTTTAAACGATTCTTTTCTCAATGGCCGAACAATAAAAGTTACTCGATATCAACTGGAATTCTTTTAATTTAGGACAATTTAAGTTTTGATGTCTATGTTTAGTAACAACAGTGAAGCACGTGTAACTTGCAGCCAACACCATGTAAGCTCTACCTCCTTCTAGGCAACGCCGTTGTGTTAAACGTTGTATACATATATACACGGCCTTATTTTTTCTCCCTTATCAACCACAATTAGGAGCGTCAGCTAAAATAGGGGGTCATTTTGATTGTTGTTCCTCGCTGCTATCTGATAAGGTCCGTAACTAAAATGTCCTTTCTATAAAAGGAAATAAGAACGTATTTTGAATAATTTTAATTCTCTCAAATGTAAACATGCATAAACTCATAATGTCCACTATGAAGTTTTAAACGTAAAATATTGACAACATTAACACCATTTGAACGACGACAGCTATAGTAATAAAGAATAACCATGAATGGTACGAGGTTATACGACTCTTGTTTGTGATCGAAAAGCTCAACGTAAGAATATAGCGTGCATATAGTTCACAAGAATATAATTTTAGAATGTAATAGTGTAATACATCGTTATAACCTTTTTTGTTCAGAGCAGATCATTCGTTAGTGACTAGTTATTGATTTTCTTCAGTTATCGATTTTTGATTGATGATAAAATTTCAACGGTTATCGTGTTAATGATTAATTGCCGGTTGGTTGATTGATGCTTTACTGTTGCCGACTGAACGGAAAATCTAAACGTTTAGCTGAGAAAGTTTATTGTAAACCACTCTGATGTTCTATTGTAAAAACGGAGATATCATAGAAAACCATTCCATAGTCAAAACATTAGACATAATTATTGTTCTATTTGTCCATAGACGTGACTATCATACCTGAAAAAAGCCTTCAGGAGCACAGCACACTATTATCCGAGACATACTTTTGACAAGATGGCGACTTTACGCACAAGCTCAAAATGACCTCCTACTGTGGCCAGAAGAAGTGGAACCTAAACAGACTAAATATAACGTCTTACAAACTAACATTGATATATCCATAACAAATTTCAGACGGGTAGTAGAGTCATTTCATGGACGATTCAAGCAATGGCTGTCTTTTTTTTCACTAATCAGCTTGCCTCGACCTATTTCATTGATGTCATTGAGGCACTCGTTAGGATAGTGACAATCTATCTCCCGGGAATAGGATATTGTATATGTTAGAGCACCAGAGCGCAAAATATAGGGTATTTAATGACAAAATAAAACCGCGCCTTAGTGTTCACGACACCATAGTTTAGCGTTGTAAGAAGAGACAGAGCTAGTTAAACTAGATGCAACTGCAGATACTTGTGACTTTCCAAAGCTATACATGGAATACCATATGACAACGGGAACCAGTGAGTATTTGCATCAAAACGTGAAAATGTTTAAGACAAACCAAAGACCAACCGTTGTTTTCCAGGTATCACGTATTGTCGACTAATTTAGAATTACTATGTAAACCAACACTAACAGTACCAATCCGAATCTAAGACGTGGAAGCCAAACAGGATTCCAGAGCAGGTTGTTTAATGCCCAAACCAACACAATTTTATCATGTAGCATCCTTGTTAGAAAATTGATTTAGCAGTTGTAAGAATATTTAATACTTGTGGTTATCAGCGGACATGACGTCCATTTTGAAAGTGGAAATTTCACTTAGTGGCCTTATATTTATTGCTATAATTAATACATCTCTAAAATCTGACCAAAAATAACTTCTGTATTAATTTTATTTGCCATCCTGGATGCTTCATCAACATACACTTCTCATATATCGGACTAAACTTTATATTTGATGTACTAGAATTGATCTCGTTACCTAAACACCGCAACATCTAGCAGTCTGTACCTTCGGGTACAATATATTGGTATCTGCATGTCATTCGACTTCCAGAGAGAAAAGTTTAACATGTTGTAAGATTGTAAACACACAATAATACTTTACAACTAATTTTTTTGCGGCGGCACAGCTACGGGTTCAAGACATTTGTAACAAATTATCAAATCCATTGAAACAGAAAAATGTATAACCCGGTTAGAGGTATTAGATTTCGATAAGAAGTATAAACATTGAATATTTTCAAAATAAAGATAGCCTCGGTGTTGTGGAGACACGACATTTTAAGGAGTTAGTTTCGTCTACGTTTGTGTACAAATTTCAACGACTGATCCTACGCTAGACTGGTGTTGAAAATCCTGTAATTAATTATGACCAGATGCACAAAGTTAGTTAGAATGCATAGCCTCTACCGCAATCTTGCGATTTCAAATTAATCGTACCTAAAGGGCGTAATTCAAATGACAACATATCTTCGCGCTGGTCCAACATATATAGGCGATTCACATCAAAATACCATTGTCCCGTCGATGAAAACGTCGGGAAAAAATCCCGAAGCATTTTTTTTAGCTGTCATCAATCATACTAAATTGTTGAGATATATTAATGTGATCCAATTTCAACTTTCTGTGCATGAACAAAACGATAATTTTAATTGTGTCTCTTAAAGGGTTTACGTCGGCGCGGAAGGAATTCCGAGAAAATGTTTTGTTGGGCACTTCCGGTGTTTAGAGGGCATGGTTGTAGTAGCAGTCGACAGTCGTGTACAAGGTAACTAATGGAAAAGTAATGTTTTACATGAGCATGGCAATCATTAATTCTTGTTTGTTATGAAGTCTTTCTATTGATATATTTTAATATGATATGATTGCCAATGAAATTAAAGGCGATTTCTCCGATTACCAAGATTATGGTGTCCCTTGTTTTCTTTTTGACAGCTGTCAAACTGAATTTGTTATCGTCACCTCACAGATGTGTACAATTTATTGAAGTTTTCTTCGGGTTCTTAACTCGTCATAATTTTAAAGCAATCTCTCTGAATAAGAAATGTTCTATCTCCGAGTGTGTTCCTAATTTAATTAAAATGTTGTTTTTTTCTGCAAATTCCACGGGAATCTCAACAAAACGACCCGCGTGTTTAACACTTTACAATATATTCAGTTCGAAATCTACGATGACCAATATGAAGAATGTTGAAATTTGCACTCGAAATATTTTTTTCGGCATAGCCGTGTACTATTCTTTTGGACCCGGATATGACGCGACAGGTGGCGTTACTGGTCAAGATGAAGTATGTGATTGGTCAATGTAGCGGTATATACAAAATGCAGATATACAGTTAAAAACGAAACAAAGTTAAGATTGAATGTGAGCTGAATAATTGGATGTATTTTGTTTTCAAATGGCACAGTAAACCTATACTCCTAGTTCAAATGCAGTCTTATTATCACTAAAAATGATTCAAACTGATTTTCTTTCATTGCTGAAACGCATTAGTTCGTTAAATTATTTCACCAGCAATTTGACATTATAACCACCAGAATTTAAAATATGCCGTTTATCTTTTTCTTATTTCTTGTTTTCCTTTAAATCACGTACTTTAAATAAGAAATCCCTTTCCTTATACTAAATATACGTTCAAGTTATTGACCTATTCCATGGTAAGTGATTGCTAGTAATTTGCAATAATCTATAGAAACATATGAGTTCATGTTAAGTCCATTTAACGATGATTAATGATGTCACTATGTCCAGTTCAGACCCTCCCACTCGTGGTATTGCTTTGGTTTAGTTATGTATTACAGCACAAGATGCAGCTTTAATAGTCAATCAATTATTATTTCACCAAATTTCTAATGTCATGAAGATTGAATAATTCTCTTTATTTTGATACATTTCATTGGTCACTGCTATGACTATATCAATAGTTATCAGTTCATACGTACTATTTCACTATTGTTTCACTATATAACTCTATTTAAATACCCATACTTCCAGCGGACATGGCCTAATCTATTGTTTTGACCATGTCCATGGCTGGTGTGAGGTCCGTTTCACTTTGAATGACCCTCAGAAATATCAAAAATACTTTTTGGAATTACTGAAAATAAGTTAATGATAGAAATAAGGTTTAAGTATTACTTATTTCTTGATAAATCGGTTGCTTTTTTAGTATTTTGTTTAGTTGTAAGTAGTTCATAATTAAGAAATACAATAGCTCACATATATCTGCAATTCATTTACCTACTTAATTGGTACTTCAGTTAATATAATTGATGTTTTCAGGTACTATGTACAGATTTTGTATACAATTTATTTCTGTACATAGCACATTTGCTCGTATGAGCAAATTACTTATGTGATAAAAGGAAAGTTTGGTTTGGTTTGGTTTATTTAATTTAACGTCCCATAGGAAAGAAAAAAAAACTAATTCATATCATAACTTTATCAATTGAAGATATCGATGCTTGCGACGTAAATATCTATAGCTTTTGGAATCCAAATCATGTATAAAAACTGCAATATATAAAAACGCAAAATAGTTGGCTTGTGTCATTTATCAACTGATTAGAAAATGCAGGATTCGTTTAGACTTTTACATCAAAAAATATAAATTCATTAAAAATAAACATTCTAAAGTTCACAGGGCTATAAGCATAGTTGAAATGTATCCAGAACTTATAATACGTGTTTGTGGCCCGTGTGTATCAGGATAATTCTGTATTACAACTAGAATGTTTATATGCACAATATCTGTACTGACCATTTTATATGGATACAACACTGCCAACAAATTGCCCCATGCCTTGACAACTGGTACAACAGCAACATCTTAGTATGAATTGTATGTGGTTTCATATTTTGCTTTCACTTCAAATTTAAAGTCAACTCATAAAGCAACATTAATATAGGGAAATATTAGGTATCACCTTGTTCCTGACAATATTTATTTCTTGTCACTTAAAAATAAAGCCAGCTAGAGCAAACATTTTGAGTAGGAAATATAATTGTGGATGATTGTACATTGTACACTACCGTATAGCTGAATTATTTAAATACTGGTATGAGTCGGTCTCCCCTATCTAAAGGTGATCCATAGAGGGATTTGCTGAAGCACATATTGTATATATTGCAATGTAGCAGTTAATTCAAACAGTATTCACTCTCAAAGCAGTTCTCTCTATACCGTTTTAAAGTTGTTTGTATGTCATTTTTTATTTTTATTTATTTATTTTCTTATTTTTTTATATTATTATTATTATTTTATCTTAGGTCACCTAGCTGAGACATGTTCTAATTAACATTATTATTTTCAAATTCTGATAGAAAAAGATAATATTTTGGTGTTGAATGACATTATGTCAATCTACTAGTTCCTTTGTCTTAATATGTATTTCTATCGCGATTGCCCTTTGTCCAACCTCGTGCGTCGTCCGTCGTAAACAATTTACATTTTCTACTTCTTCTCCAAAACCGCTCATCGAAATTCAATGAAATTTGGCAGGAAGCTCTCATGGCCAAATTTCAACCAAACTTGTAAATTATATGGTCCCGATCCCCCAAGGGCCCGAGGAGTGGGGCAAAAGGGGTCAAGTTAACTAACATTTCAAAAAATCTTCTCAACTTGCAGATATGATAGAATAAGATACTCTTCATATATAGATACGATTTAAGGTGCTTTACCAAACTTGTGAAGTTCACAACCCCGGGGTCTCATGTTTGTCCATGGATAACATGTAAACTTTACTATGGTTAATATAGAAAAATCACATTTTTGACTTGCATTTCTGACATTTTTATTGGAATTAGCAGTTTAAGAAGGTGGTTTGCTGGTATGCAATTGGTGGCCCCGAGGGACTGGTGGGAAGGATTAATAAAAAGGCCATGTTTACAGAAATATCTTAAAACGCAGGTGATTGTTAAGGCCTATGGGCCTCTTGTTCATAACATAATGCGTAAAAAATGCAATCTTTCAAATCACTTACAAAATTAACAAAAAGTACAAAACAGTATGTCAAATGGATTGGTTTTGGGTAAATAATGTATGGTGTTTACCGAGCAGTTTATTTTTGTATTTCGAGAAAGAATATCCACTGTGAAACACACATCGACACTTTACTTTATATGTCGGCGGTCTCGCCACTCCAGTACAGTACTTTGAGAGACCCATCGCTAGTCGAACACCTCCAAGGCAGGATATGCCAAGCTTCTTTCAGCAGACAGTTCCAGAAAGTCTTTCTGTGAGTCTTTGGGTCTTCATGGGTAGATAAGTTTACTTGGTGATTTGTCAGAACATGAGAGGGCATCTGACTTAAGACTTTAGATTGTGAATTCACCACTTGATACTAGTTCTGAACGACTAAATTAATTTTGATGAAATTTGGTCTCAGGCATTATTGGGCAAAAGAGATAAATGATTTATAAAAGGAGCGTGCAGGTTCCTTGGGACGGAAAGATTTGGTCAAATATGGAAAAGGTTATGAAACAAAAGTCTGAGCTCCTTATTCTTCTTATTTTGTCCTTATGTAGCCAACAGCTGTAGAAAAATAATAAGTGAAATACACAAGTGATTAATGCAGGCCCTATGGGCCTTATGTTAACCAGATTTCGATCAAACTTCATCTATTGGTTAAGTACAACGGTACCTCTAACAAATTTATTGACAAGGACAATGCACTTTTCTATACATTAGAAATCTGTTGTCAGTGTCCCGATAACTTCATGCTTTAACAGATTCCAAGCATTAACTCGAACATCATGGCTCAATAATTGCGGTATAACTCATTAGGAACCCCAAAGGAATCTGTGTGTCAAAATGTATTTGTTTCACATGTTTCACTCACACGGGTTAAACGCGAACCTACGTACGTCATAAAAAAATGTCAGAAAAATCAATTAGGCTCTCCTGAGTATGAGCCGCCCTATGACTACATATCAGTTACCATGTAGTCGTGGGACTGGTCATACCCAGGATAGGCAAAGTAATTGTTTACCTGACAATCATTTTTGTGACTTCGGTCAGCGCCTATCCCCTGTGGTGGCACAGATGGCATTGTTACCTAAACAAGTGTCAAGTGGGATTATGTTTACTTGCAAAATATTCTGATTTTAAAATGAATCAAAGTCAATCATTTTAATCAAATAAAATACTATTTTGTTAAATTCTTACAAACACTTGATATGTGATAATGTTGTACAATGTAAGTAACTTTTTGGAAATGTTTGTGTTACCATTATCTTAAATGTATTCTTTTATTTATTATCTTTACTGAATAATTGATTAGATTTTTGCATTAGTTATTTGCAATTACACATATTCAAAATTAGATTTGAATGAAAACGTAAAGTGATATATGGATTATTGTATTGGGGGTTATCTCGCTTGATTTGTGTCTGACACCTCCGTATCACCATACATCACTTCACCTGTTTGTTTACCTGTTCTAAAAATAAATTTGTATTGGAACTACATTTTAGACACATGGTACAGCCATTTTGGATTTTCTGTGTACGACATGTACTTCACTTTCATTGCAAGTGTGACTTAATATGTGTTTTCAGGATATTCTCAACAAATAGTTTTAGAGGGGATGTTGATTTTTTCATTTTTAGTTTTTTTACTTACAGTGCTGTTCTGTAGTTGTACTGTACCAAACATATTTATAGATTTCAATAAAAATATTGTGTACATATTTTTATTATTAATGAGCATGTGTAAAGTTGTTGTTAGTGTAAATCATTGGATGCAAAAAAAAAAAAATAAGAACTCTTCGTAATTGTGCTCTTTTCAGCTATGGTCTCTCAAGCATATGTCATGCACATGGTGTGTGATGCTCCCCCTTAATGGTATTTAATAAATAACGCTGAAATCATTGCAATACATTTCCATCATTGCGCTTGCTAAATATTTTTTTCATTAATTTATCATACAAATTTATTCCAAATCCCTTGTGACTCGGGATATAAGCAGAACTGCTTAGGAGAAGTAAACTAGGGCCCAAGGCCGTTTCCGTACGTTTTGGCCGCTTAAATCATGACTGATCTTAAAAGATAAGCCGACATTACCTTATCTAAACCACCTTTATCTCCTCTGGAGTACGCACGCACGTATGAAAACGATAATAAAAATAAGTGTTCTGATGGGTGAGTACGAAAAGGAAAATGTTTAATGACATATTTTGAAAATCTCTCATATCATTTTTCGCATTGAAGGTCATTTCTGCAGTTTTAAAACATGTGAACACACTTTTTGCATTATCGGTAAGAATAAAACGCTGTATAGGAATTACATAAGTTCGATCGGTTGTAGATAAGATTTGATGGTAAATGGATCAAAGCAACTAGCTCGAATACGGTTATGTATCCTGCATTAACAACAATAATTCAAGTTTCCATATTTTTGTATTTATTTCCAATCCTGTACATACCGGTCATATTGTTGGGAAGTAGTGTATTGATATGATTTTCAGGTACTTCCAGTTTCCTCGCCTTTTTCGTGGTGTTCCTGTTGAACCTCTCACGTAAGTAGCCTTGCCGTTACCACTTAGCTGCTTGTCAAGATAAACATATTCCTACCATTTTTGTCTCACAACTGGTATTGGTAAACGGTATTTTATATAATACATTATCAGGACTGTTATTTATATCGAGCAGACCCAGTGCGTTTTTTTACATATAACAGAGATTCTTAATATATCAGACATTTACAAAATACACAGATTGTGCCGCCATCAGATGCCTGAGTTGTACAGACGTACTACAACCTCGCTACTGTTCTGGTATTGAACATTGTTCTGAAGGAGACGTAAGTACAAACAAATACATATTTTTAGATTTCTGAGTATTATCACTGTTAGATCAGAGACGTACATAATCTCGTACACACGTCCTAGATTACTTAAATTACTGAAATAAAATGCGTTATATGAAAAGCGTGTAGTCTTACTAAAGTTTCAACTACAAAAGTTACTCCCTACTTACTGTTGGATCTACCTTACAGTAAGTATACATGAGCTGTTTGATAACAGCTGACATGAGAAATGGCTTTAATACTGCTATATTCATAGTTACAACAAAATGTGTTGCAATACTCATACAACCATCACGAGAAAAAAACTCACTGTATATGTCCTACATTTTGTCTCTCGCGAAACAGTTGTCATGAAAATGACACACAAAACACATGTACATGAAAATACGTACTTATGAGCTAAACATGAAGTGGCTGCAAAAATAAATAAATAAATAAATAAATAAATAAAAAATAGATAAATAAATAAATAAAAAATCATATCATCAGATGATTTTGGTACTATAATGCCGGTTTTTGTTAACAAATATGATTTCGTAAACAATGTTTAGTGAAAGTCGATAGCGCAGTTCGTTTACAAGCAGGCCAGCAGCAGGACAAATCTCTGACGGAAATGATTTCCCCGATTGATCTACTGAGAAGACTCTGATTAATGTTTACTTTGGGTGTCTCCGAGCCGAAATCTATCGTCTGTGGTTCTTATTTTGATCTCAAGTGAATAAAAAGATTTGAAGTCCCCCAGTAAAACAACATCACATAAGTAACGTTACGAACGAAAAAGCAGTTAACCGCTACCAACCCTTGTAATGATAAGAGTCGGAAGAGCCTCTTGGAAACTATAATGAAAATATATCTACATGATATTTATGATAAGCATTATATATACTATACTATCGGAAAAGTTATTTTCTGCAGTTATCATTGCGTACGATTCCTTGATGATGTGTTCGTGGTGTGAGTTTTGCGATTATTTCGTCATTACTGAATATATTTAGATGACTTTTGTTGTCCTTACACAGACTGTGTATGCGTGAATACCGTTAAAACAATGATACACTACACCGATTCCTGATCCAAATCAGTAGCTTAAGCCCAACACTTGCATCAGTCGCTACTCTGACACTCTTTAGCACTAAACTCGTCAAAGCGTTATTGGCCTTTGATGGATATTATTCCACTCCTGAACAATGGCCGTGTTTTAGGCGACGTTACATGGGACGTTGACGCACTGTTTATATCTCAATACTGTAAGATTACCATGAATCACCTCGAGAGGTGTTTTCACGCCTTAAGGTGTGCCTGCCCATACCACCACAAGCCATATTGCTGGCCTATATGACGTTGCGAATGCTTCAGTCTAATGGACTTATCCCTATCGACTTCACTCAAACACTTCATTTCGCTAACAATCGCTTCGAAAAGAAATGTTGTGTAATTTACCTATCATGCACGCTTTCTTGAAAACTCTGCAGAAAGCATGCAGCATCGAGCCGTGTCACGGTCCACTGAATTCAATTGAAGATCATTTTCACAGTACCTAGAAAAAGTAGCTCATTGTCAAATTTATTTTAATTCAGACAATGTGTCTAAAAGATGTATTAGAATAACCGAACTTGCGTTTCTTTTTTCTGCTAGTTATATATTGATAGACATTTGTTTTTACAGGCGTGTGTCACTGAATCCTACAGAAACAGGAATGGCGAGATATTATACAACGTAGGATGTATGTCTACACAGGTAAATGTACCGTGGATATCTATATTATATTGTTGCTATTCCTTATCTTAGATTTCAACATCCGATCGCCTACCCCTAACTTACAATCATTTATAAACCTTCATTCCATAGTATATTCTCTTTTCGCAAGTTATAAGGCCATAAAAACATAAATAATCGGACAATTGTCAAAAATATCAAGACAAATAAAATTGGTTATTTATTATTATATATTTTTATATTAACTAGTGATGCATATAAAAGGCTTTTACCTTTGGCTTTTTTCGGGGGCGGGAAAACTAAAACCCTGTTGAGATATATTTCGTATATGTAAGTATTTAGAAAACCAAAACGTTACGTTCGCGTAATAAGATAAATGGCAACACCGTTGTCCAAATATCGCGGAATGATCTAACGGAGGTTGTGAATTTCGTACACTGAAGCATTTAGGAATGGACACGGAAGAGGAATACCATCAAGCACATCTTGACTGTAAAGATCAAGATTTGTGTGTTATGTTCAGTCACTGTCAGTAATAGCCATATATAATTATGCACTTTTTGTGTGTTCTAACTGGAAACGGACATTAATCGTGACGTATAACATGGTCGTTTGACGTGAGCTTCAAGGACTGGCTGGTTGTTGATGCAAGTTGAATGTCACTGCCTCATTTCAAATCGTATAGCATTTGTCAGAAGGGCGAAGAAAACTGACGACGGATATCGTGTAAAATTGTAAAGATTTGGAATGCTAACAGAAAGGAGATAGTCGTTTGTTTTCTTATTACCATTAAAAGTAGTGCGATATCTTCATTCCAACAATTCTGCTTTAGTTGTTCAAAAACCAGTAAAATACCAAGGTTCTCTCGAGTTAAATCATCACTTATATTTTCATCACTTAGATTTTAAATTTTAAATTATTTGTAAAACCTTAAACGTTACTACAAAAAAATGTATAACATAAGGTTTTTTTTTATTTATTATTCAAGAGATGCGCATTGACTGCCATTCATAACCGCTCGAGACTTCGACAAGATATCATCGGGACACACGTGCATGACATATGTACAGAATGTTGTCATGGTGACTTGTGTAACGCTGCTGGGTGTGGTTCTATCGGTAAGTCATGCTGTGTCACAGACGATTAGCCATTCTGCATTTTGAAGATTGAGTCAATATGTCTCATGTTGACGTTGACCTCAAGGTTAAAGGTTAAAAAAAGTGCAAAATTAAATAGTTTATTGCGACATTAATTGTATATCTTCATCACATACAGACGAAGTTGCTGTGTTATCATATCATTGTAATCAAACTACATGATGTAAAAGGTCAAATGTAACTTGCGTAAGGTGCGTAAATGAATATTTGTATTTGTTAATAACAAACAGTCCCAATATTACGATTTTTAGGTTAGTAGCATGCATTCCGGGATAAAGTGCTACCAAGTTTGTTGAAGGTCACAGTTGTAAGACGTGGTGCGATATTCCAATGTCTGCCCCAAAAGGCACATGATCATACTATTTAGATACTAAAATATATGACATACATTTATAGTAGCAGGGGTCAAATATTTCAAATTTCGAACTTCTCATGAATCAGGAACCCAGAGGTAAGGCATTAGGTAATTGGATTGGTGGAATAGAATCCTAACATGTCTGTTCTAATTGTATTATCAAGGTTATAGGTTTCATTCACAATTGGTAAATATAGATTCGTAAAAATATTATCTTTTAGTATACATGTAAGATCGCGGTTGCCATGAAGCCATTCAAGAAGAAAGGTCGTACTGTTAAGGTTGTTAACAACTCTATTCAAAATTACAGGATTTCCACAACAAAGAGGACCGATATGTTTTGACTGTCCACAATCACGCGACCCTGCTAATTGTGACGCCATATCCGTTTGCCTGCAAGGAGAGGTAAACTGAATTCCAATTTAAAAAAGGCCAGGTTCTGTTAAATCCCATAGTCGCATTTTTAGAAACTTGTAACATGTTTGTAGTATTATAAAAAAAAAAAGATACAATTATCATCTTCTACAGAATGGGCCTAAATGGCTGACACGTTAAGTGAACTGGCAGTATAACAAAACAAGGTCAATGACGATTTTGTTTCTATGAATTTCTTCCTGAAACACTATTGGAACACTTCATTGAAATGCAGGCTTCGGGATCAAATAGGGGATTAACTATTAACATTGTAAAAATCCGTTTGTCGCCGAAGCATGTATTCGGGTGGCGTGAACTAAGTCTTGGCTATCATTTCCATTAACTGTAACAAAGTACCTTTGTGACACGCAAGATGTGTCAAGCACGATTATGTTTGGAATGAATAAGCAAAGGCTAGATTTTGTTACTCTCTCCGGTAATGACGGCAAAGCATTGACAGGATAGCTACTTGGAGAAATCAACAAGATTCATGAGCTAAGTGTTAGCAACGCTACTATGACAGACAGTAATTGAAAATGCAATGCAAAATCGTGTTTTCGATTGATCAATTCGCCTGCAGGTAGGGCGTAAGAATTGTACCTGCTGCCCCCATTGCATGATCGTAAGAGGCGACTAAACTTGGGATCTTATCTTTTCTCTTCTTTCTTAACAACTTTCTTCATAATGTCTCCCTTGACAATGCCTCACTTTTGGCCTTTAGTTGAGCGTTCGCCCCCGTGAGGAAGGCTTTGGGTTCTGTCCCCTGGCCGCGACATACCAGAGTCTTTAAAAATGGTAGTTGCTACTCCTGCTTAACGCTCAGCAAATAAGGAGTGGGACAACTGGTTCGCCCGTTGTCAGTATAATGTGACCGGGTGGGGTGTGCTGCTGGGTGTCATCGGCAGTATGCTTCAGTGAGTTAGCACTCCAAGGCGGCAAAAGATCCGGCCTATCACAAGGAGACTTAACACAAACATACCGCAGCCTCCCAAACACACATACGCACTCATCACACGCATACATGTCGCCCGCACGGGAGGCCGTCCTTAAATGACCTTAGCTGTTAATAGGACATTAAACAAAATAAACCAAACCAAACGAAATCGATTGATCAGAAAACAAATTATCTTGGATACAAATTTATCCGTTTAGTCTATATTGCTTTTTACAAGTGCGATATCCTATTTTGGCAAAGGGTATCTTGTGGAACTTAAATATATATTAAGTGAAAATGGTGACTTTCCAAAACGGGATAAAATAATGTATTGCGATATTTATGTTTAAGTTTACTCTACAAAGTGATCCAAAAAATCCAAGTGTTTTTTTTTCCCACCTTACGATTTTTTTTTCACGTGAAAGTACCGATTTTAGGAATTATTTTAATGTGTCAGATAACATTTTAAATAGGTTTGCCATGTTGAGGACGTTACCATGTTCGGCGATGTATTTTACAAAACCAGCTGTGTTCGCAAAACTGTGAGTATACTGACAATGCATCTATTGTATCATAAGTTGTTTTTCATTAGTTATAATTATTATCACAAATACAAATATATCAATAAAAATCCATCTTAAGAATAACGACTGTTTTGATATTGAAGTGTTAAGTTACGGCGCTAGTCCCGACCGATTAGAAAATGGTGTAGTGTAGGGTGCGGGGTAGGGAAGGGAAGGTAGCGGTTGGGTGTGTGGGTGTTGTTTAAAGTTTCCTCTTTACGCAAAAAAAAAAAAAAAAAAAACTCAGGTATTTCCGTTAGAACAGTGAATGTGTAATGCTCTTTATTGCATTTTTGCCTTTGAAATATAGAAATTTAACAAATTAATAAAACTTATATTTTCACTGCAGCTATGAACAGTGAACGTATAAGATTTTGCAGTGAAACTGTAAGTTTTCCTTTTTTACCATTCAGAGCTAACCTTTGCATTCAGCTCGTTGTAACTTGCTAATTTTTCCTGTCGAAGAGGAGATAGATCAATTGGTTATTCAACTGTATTTCTGAAGTATTCTGACCAGTATTTGACAAAATACTCACTTGACGTTAGCTATTCATTCACAGATTTTCCAATAACAGCAGAAAACACTTAAATTGCAATATTCAGTCCTTTCAAAATAGCACCGTAAAGCTGACGTGGAGTAACGTCACAAAGAGAAAGTCATTACTGATTTCCGCACTTTTTGACACTATAAATTTTTCGATGTTTTTAATTTTGTAAGTATATGAAATGCAATAAAAAGTAAATTGAATGGTTTCACGTTAAATATAACATATATTTCACTCGTACGACAGAAGATTTCGATTTTGTTTTCACTCGTCCTTCCCACTCAAGAAAATATCGATTTTCTGTCATACTCGTGAAACATATGCTACATTTGTATATTAAACGGGAAACCATATCATGTTCCGGAGATCGATCAAATATAACGTCTTCTCTATTTTCGGGAAAGACAGCGAGTGTTTTTTATTTACCATTGATTGATGCAGGATTACGAATGTACGCCCCATCCTGTATATAACCCAGTGGCGATAGGCAGACGGGAAACCCGACGTGGAAACTGTTTCTACTGCTGTACAGAGGATCTCTGTAATACCAAATGTAAATAATAGCTTATTTTATTATCGAGATCACGTGCTGCAAAGTAATACGCAAAATAAATGAAATAGTTCAGTATTATAATATGACTTCATTGAAATATGACGTATAGTCACCAAACTACATATATTTAAATATACCTCTTCGAAATGTTTGAAAGAACTCTAGTGCAAATGATTAGAATTATTCTTTGATACAATTATAACCTGAATTTGATATCATTGACGAATGGGTATAACTTATGAATATCATCATTTAAAATTCAATATTCAAAATCAATATTTTATCTATCAGGTCACCAATCAACATCGTCTGCACCAACAACGATACCACCGACAGCAAACGTCTCGACGCACAGTAAGTATGGTACTATACTTTTTATTTTACCCACGCCACACTTGCGGATCAACGGCAGAGTTGATTTGTCAAAAGTAGGCCCGCCGAATCTTTTTGTTTCTCCCATTGAATATATGTTATATTTAACGGGAAACCATCCAATGTTCTTTCTATTGCATTGGATATACTCTAAAACAAAATTAAAATATCGAAAAATTAATAGTGTTAAAAAGTGCGGGAATCTGTAATGACGTCATATCTTTGTGACGTTACTCCACGTCAACTTGACGGCGCCATTTTGAAAGGACTGATGAACGCAATTTAAGCGTTTTCTGCTGTTATCGGAGTATCTGTGCATGAATAGCTAACGTCAAGTGAGTATTTTGTCAAAAACTAGCCTGAAAATTTCAGAAAAACAGCAAAATAACCAATCTATCCATCCCCGCTTCGACTGGAAAATCATCACGTTTCAACAAGGTGAATACAAGGGTCCCCTCTGATTGGTCAAATACGGAAAACTTATATTTTCACCGCAAAATCTTATATTTTCACTGCAAAATCTTATATTTTCACTGCTCATCGCTGCAGTGAAAATAAAAGTTTTATTAGTTTGATGAATTTCTCTATTTCACTGGCAAAAATGGAATTAATTGTTTTCTGACTTTAAGCTACCATTTGCCACATTAACTTGTAACATGACATGTGGTATTTTATAACGAATTACAGTTCGTAAAGAAGCTCTGTGCCAATATTCCATTATTTGCTGGAGGTGTGTAACTTTGCACATGCACAATTGATGGGATTACGTTTGTTTTCTTGACCTTTTCCGCTACCGCTTACTACATTATCATAGAAAACTACATATTGAGTTGGAATCCCGTGTCAGAAATCCTAACACACTTCCTGAAATTTGACACAACTTGATGGACAT
This sequence comes from Pecten maximus, assembly GCF_902652985.1. Taxonomy (NCBI): domain Eukaryota; kingdom Metazoa; phylum Mollusca; class Bivalvia; order Pectinida; family Pectinidae; genus Pecten; species Pecten maximus. The sequence continues at coordinate 13,642,980 of NC_047027.1, read as the reverse complement.
TTGGTTTGAGCCGTTGTTAGGATAGGCACCTCTTCGAAATGTTTGAAATAAGTCTAGTGTAAATGATTAGAATTTGTTTCCATCACTTTAAGGTTTTAATTTCTCATACAATTATAACCTGAATTTAATATAATTGTAAACGAATCGATAATTTATGAATATCATTGCTTCAGATTCCTCCTCGACATCAATATATTTATTTATCAGGTCACACATCAACATCGTCTGCATCAACAACGACACCGAGAGCAAACGTCACGACGTACAGTGAGCATGGTACTCTACTTTTTATTTTACTTATTTTACCCACGTCATTCATGCAGATCAATGACAGAGCTGATTTGTCAAAAGTAGGCCCGCCGAACCTTTTTTGTTTCTTCCGTTGAAGAGACAAATGCAATCTGTATTTTCACCAAATGTCAGTGTCATATAAGTTTGCTTTCTTGTTTGTTTGTTTGTTTTTTTTGTTTTTTTGTTTTTTGTTTTTTTTTCAAAGTCCGATCATGTTAAAATTATTCGAAATAACTGTGTTTCTACCACAATACGCTGTTATTCCACTCTCACTCCATTTTATGAATGTGCCGACTGTTGGATAAATATATGTTATATACCACTAGTGGTATATGACCTTCCGGTCTTTTTATTGGTCAGGAATCGAACTTTGGCCCAAGCTGCAATTGTTATTGACGTCATCAATAATCAAATGACGTCAACGGGTCCCGAACATCACCGATACACTTTATTTGCAAACGCGAAATTATACGTGGCCACGTTTCCCTTTGATTCAAGCCGATATTATTGTGGTAGAAACAGGTCACACGACTCGTGATTGTTGGATATGGAATTCATTTCACACTCGTAAGTTATTTATAAAAAGTTGCAAAAGACACTCGGGTGAAATAAATTCCATATCCAACAATCACTCGTTTTGTAACCTCTATTTATCAAACACCAAAATATATTAAATCAAACGGTAAACAAACTGCGATGCACAAGTCTCAAATAAGTTTTGGTACTTGCAGTGTGGGGCAAATTGCCCATAGGAAGGTGTGCTTTCATTTTTGTCTAATGGCAAAAATAATCACATTGTTATGATTGTGATCGATCTATCATAACAATATGATTATGTTTGCCATTAGACAAAAATGAGAGCACATATTCCTATGGGCAATTTGCCCCACAATGCATGTACCAAAACTTATGGTTTGATGCTCCGCCTTCAGATTGATGTATTTCAATGATAACAATAATATACCATTTACCATAACATAAAACATGTTTTACTACCTAGTTGTTAGTTATTTTAACTCCAAAAAAGTCTCAGTTTGTGTTTTACGTGTTGTGATTGTTCATGAGGTGTTGGTTGGCCCCAGGTTTTCGACAGTCTGATAAAATAACACAATACCAAAACAATAGAATAAACGATGTAAAGTTCACATTTTGGACAATAATTAAAGAATTATTATACAGTATTTGAAATTATTATTAATATAGTTGAAATATCAATAAAATTGTATCTCATTTGAACTCTGCCTCACCAGGTCTCATAATGGACCATTCCGTTCAGTGCTTATTTTAGCCTTCGCTTATTTCTTTACACTGCATTTTTGGCAGTATATGCTTAGTTATTGCAGGGTGAATTGTGGACATCAACGGATCATTTTGTTAGTCACATTTCAGTTTTCCCGACTTTTTCCATTGTCGTGTGCCGTATCAATTATTTGTAACCTAATATGTGGCTTTACGATAATAAAGTCTGAGTTCGAACCGCGTGTCAACTTCCATTTTTTCTTGTTGATGGATTTATGGCCCGATGCACATTTCTCCGGACGTTTTCTTTCTTTTTTTCTGGCTTCATGAATCATTATGGTATGTGTATTTATCGGCCGTTATGGCCTTTTTTCAATGTCAATTCGCATCATAAACTGTTTTCTGACTTTAAGCTACCATAGCCACATTAACTTGTAACATGTCATGTGGTATTTTATAACGAATTACAGTTCGTAAAACAGCTCTGTGCCAATATTCCATTCTTTGCTGGAGGTATGTCTTTTTACACATGAAAAATTGTTGTTATTACGTCTTTTCTTGTCCTTTTCCCTCTACCACTTACTTCATTATCATATAAGACTACAGATTGAGTAGGAACCCCGTGTCAAAATTCCGAAAATCCTCACATACTTCCTGAATTTGACAGGACTTGGTCCACATTTGGTTTGAATCATTGTTAGGATAGGAACCTCTTCGAAATGTTTGAAACAAGTCTAGTGTAAATGATTAAAATCTGTTTCCCATACTTTCAGGTTATTGGTTTGTTTGATTGTTTGTTTTATACAATTATAACCATATTTTAATATCATCACTTCTAATTCCTCATCAACATCATTTTGTATTTATCAGGTCACCAATCAACATCGTCTACACCAACTACGATACCATCGACAGCAAACGTCACGATGTTCAGTGAGCATGGCACTATACTTTTTTGTTTATTTTACCCACGCCACTCCTGCAGATTAAAGGCAGAGTTGATTTGTCAAAAGTAGGGCCTGCAGGATTTGTTTTGTTTCTCCCAATGAAGAGACAAATGTAATATGTATTTACACCAATATTCAGTGTCTTATAAGTTTTATTTCTCGTTTTTATTTCTGCATTCATGGAATATAAATGACAGGTCAACTAACCTTTTTTTATTCAGATCATATTGGAAATATTCGAAATAACAGGGTTTATCAAACACCAAAATATATGAAATCAGACGGTAACCAAACTGCGTTGCGTAAGGTTCAATTAAGTTGTGGTACATGCTTTGTGGGGCAAATTGCTGATAGGAAGTTGTGCTCTCATGTTTGTCCAGAGGCAAAAATAATCACATTGTTAAGCCTGTGATCGATCTTTACCTGTCAAAGTCTTATGATTTGAAGCACCTCGTGTCAAAATTCCAAAAATCCTTTCATGCTTCTAGAAAATTTGACAGGACTGGGTCCACATTTGGTTTAAACCATTGTTAGGATAGGCAGCACGAATAATTATAAATTTAGTCATGATTTCTGAAATACCAAGGCAAGCGACGCAGGCCCTTTCAGTCTCATTTTCTTAACCATAGTTCTCAACATATTATAGCATAATGCAATATTGTTTTTCATGATGGAATTAATCAATTGTTGTGTTTTGCTATGTATCTTCTGACCGTTATTATTCTTTTTCATTCAACTGTTCTATGCCAACGAGATTTCTGACATGTTTCCCGAAATTCGTATGGCAGATTTCAATGTAGTTTTACACGAGTGTTCGTTTATGACCGACGGTGCGAAAGAACATGTTCGTTTTCCGATCGGTCATCTGAACGGTCAGCCGGACCGGGGCCCCTGATTGGCTGAAATTTAGGTAGTGTCCGGATTTGGTAAAATTTGATATATAAGTTTGTGTAACACTACACACACTGTTGATATATCAACTACTTTATCTACGACTGTGTGGGTTGTTTTGGGGAAATATGTAAGAATGTCCATTTCAATTATTACTTTTCATATCTTTATGCTTTTCAGCCACTACATCTACGACCACGACCACTACCTCTACGACCACGACCTTTACCTTGAGGCCACTAACATGTAAAAGTGGCTGGATCACATCGTTCACAGAAAAATGTTACTATGTATCTACAGATTCTGAGAAAACGGATTGGTATACAGCCAAGGTAAGTTTCATTGTTAAAGTAATGTATTTCCATCAGACGTTTCCTGAATAAAATTACATTTTACCACGAAGAAACTTTATTTAATAATAGGAACAAATACGCATGTGGGTTAATGTTGCATATATAATTAAAAAGAACTCAAATCGTTATGTTTTTTAATAAATGCATTATTTAATAATTTCCCCGTCAGTTCTGTTTGTTTCCTTGACCGGATTTTAATGTTAGGTGTCCAACGTCCTTATCGGGATGTTTTCGTCGGTCCTCGTGTTGTCGCGTGGTCACGTGACCGGCACGAAGGGCTACATTAACACTTGGTCGGTAAATATGGCCAGAGCACCCAACTAACGTATTTTGCCGTACAAACAAACGTGATACACTTGTTCATCGTACTAAGAAACCGAGGAAAAGTGCTCTACATTCTTCTATTTATTCACGTACAGTTACATAACCGCGTTATATACTGGTATTAATTGACGAAGTGCCGATTAATTGTCTACTTTTTTGATAATGTTGACAATGTTTGTCATTTTCCTAAGAATGTACAGCCTTTTTCGTTGTTCTCGTACAATTACCTTCACGCTCTTGTCTGTTTCATAGATATTGAATTAGGGTAGTCGGGTGCTCTAGGACGATTTATAGAGCAATTGTTAATGTTCACCCTTCAATATTGGAACTCTTCAGTGTTTTAAGTATCGAAATCGGCATAAAGAAACGAATGAACGTTGATAGACGAATGCAATGGAACGTTATTAATTCAGTTAATTATTCATTGACGATTTTCAAAGACATAAGGTATAGTTAGAAGTTTTCGGTTGTACAAACAAGTTTGTTGATTCGACACTGTGGTAAAACCACCGTCCTCGTCGTTGCCATGACAACCGATCTAAGCCGCGATCATGAATGCACTGACAAAGTGAAAGTTGAAGTCTTTTGCGCAACATGCCTTTTTTATAACTACCTTCACACCTCATATTGATTGAGGTTGTTTTACCATACCTGATCAATTGAAATAAAATAAAACTAACAAAAACACTAAAAAATACAGAATGAAGCTTTCGTGACACAACGCGGGATCTGTAAACAATGTGACGTCATCGGAATGTACAAGTTGCAACAATGTACAACAATGTTTATTTTACATGAATACACTAATGAGCAACGAAATGGGACGCAACATTAACCCATATGCGTACAAGAAAAATCCAGATACAAGTACCTGAAATGTTTGTTGTATACAGGAAAAAAGATTACTACACAACCAAATTAATTAAATCATGATGACCAGGCTCAGCATGCAATGAAGCATTTACCATTACAAGATCTATTGGATCGAATTGATCTACAACAGACAAAATTAACTTAATACTGACGCATAAAAAGCCCAGACTTCTTTTCGGAATTTAAATATACCATTCCTGAATTATATCATCTTAAAGCTACTGGTCTGCAATACAGGATGTAAGCAAACACAGGAAAAAGGTCTTTTTTCAATTTATATTGGAGTGTACCAATATTTTTGTTTTGTTTTCGCTTTTCATTTGTTAGATGTTGTTTTGTTGTATGCCCATTTTTATTCAATGTGCATTAGCCCTATTGTTTACCGTGGGCCGTTATAACAATAACAAGTTATACCGCCACAAATCGTAACCCATAGTATAAAAAAATTATTACCCTGAAAATAATAACCGTGTCATAAAAAATATGTATCAAAGTTATTGCTTAGCATCTTTAGATAAAGTCAAATATCATAAAGCAGAACAATACGCTAAATAAGACTTAATTATATAAATACATATGCTCGTGAATGATATTCTTACCAAACCATTATACCAAACTTAAGTTTAAACCATCATCAGTATTCAGTATGAATACATTTCCTCGACATTTCATGTAAAATCAAAGATATATTGTCAGTTGTTACATGGGGTATAAGAAACATTTCCTGTAAAACCTATCAAAAATTAGATTGTCACTTGTTACGTAATATATCAGAAACATTTCCTGTAAAACCAATGAAAGAATAGATGACCAGATGTTAGTGACCAGAGTAACTACAAAGTAGACCTAGTATTTGTTTATATTAGCATAGTTTATGCTCTTTAAATATTCAATTGGGATAATTCAAATATAAAGAGATTAATAAAACAAAAAAACTTTTATTGATTTATGAACGGTGTGAAAGAGTCTAATCGTCTAATCTCGACATCATGTATCGCTTACTTTCTAGGAAAATACAGCTGCGTTTCAATTACACAGTCAGCAATACGATCAACTTTGCTTTATACCACAATTACTTTCAAACCAAATCAATTACTGTTCCCAAACGAAAATCTTCTCAGAGGATGTGAGACAAATACGACAATTCAACGGTGAGTTTCCATACATTAAAAGCCGATACACGTGAATCTAGAATATGCCTTCAAGGTTTCCCTTTATATTGCAAGAAACAACAGCTGAAACATACTAACAAGGATATCCAACAGGACACCAACCCAGTCACATGATACGGAGAACGGGCAAACCAGCCGCCCCACTCCGATAAATACATGATCTTCTTTAACCTTATTCTAATGCACCCAACCCCAGTGTTACTTATGTCATTACCCCCACAGTGTATGACAAGCATTGCTAGTTGATCAGTTTCAAATTTCCTCAAGTGACGAATTTTACATTTGATGTCCGAAATGACCATACCTCCTTTAAACTGCCTCCACACTGTTAATCCAATGCGAGACAGCCCAAGGTGTACCCCTCCTGAGCAAACCCGAATGTGAACAAAGGCACAGTATGTTTCAGTGAGGTGGCACTATAAATCGGCAAAGTTTCCGGACTATCACAAGGAGACTTGACATGAACAAACCACAGCCTCCTACAATACATACCACAAGCATGTATGTCGCACGCACGTGAGTCCGTTCTTAAATGACCATTGCTGTTGATAGGTGTTAAATAATAATAAACAAACAAAAACCGACAAAGTGTTCTGGATTGGTCAGTCCTGAAACAAGGTACATGTCATCAATAGCAACATGTTAAGTAATCAAGGTGTAACAACCCCAAAAGACAGAATTAAAAATAAGAAAGGACTCGGAATTCATAAAAAAAACTTCTGTCGAAAGACATGTACGTATTAATATGTATGTTGTACATTTCAATTCAAATGTATTTATCATGCCCCAGGGCCGATGTATTTCTAAAGGAGCAAAACTTGTTGAGATTAAAACGGACAAGGAAGGTCGATTCATAAAGCAGTCAATGCCAAGTCGTGTTGGTAAGTAACTGTTTTACCAGTCAGTGGGGAACGCAAAGTTTATCATAGATACTCCAAAATAGTGGGCACACATCTAACAATCTCATCGGCGATAGGGAAAAAAAAGAAAGAAAATAAAAATCATAAACGTTAAGTATTAAGGTAAACATCAAAGTAAAATGTAATTGGCTTAAAATGTCTAAATCAAGCCAATTTGAAATTAGAGCCTTGGACTTCACATATCTTGATATTATACAACCTGTATAATGTACCTTTATCGAACAAACATGCCACGGCGTAGACAATCTAGTTAAGTCAAGAACTGATAAAGTAGCAGCGATCTATATCTATCAACATGACTTTATAATCTCATCAGAGTGACCTATCGTGTGATCTCTGTTTGTTACTGAATCTAAAATTTCAACTTATTAATTTAAAAGAACATATCTAAAATACTGATGCAGTTATCTATGCGATATTCATTTTTATGTCTTATGTTATCGTACATTAAAAGGATAAGTTTATTGAATAACGTTCTTCCAGGGTACACTGCTTTAATATATACCGGACGGCAAAGGAACGACGCAGGAGATTGGGTTTTCATCAGTAATAACGAGGTAGTCAATATGACGGTCCGGTCTTGGGGCTACAGTTCTCTAGCCGGTGGAGATTATAAGTGTGGCTGTACTGATATATCCTACAACATGGAAATGATGGAGTGCGATTGTACTGGTTATCGTGTTTACTATATATGTGAAATTATACGTTAGTCATCTACTGGGATAGTTTGTGAATGATGCATTAACATATTAAATGTGACATGGATTTAATAAAGTGTTGCGACACAAAAACAGGTCTATTTGAGAACTGATTAATTATCGGCACCAACTCCAACGATATTTTATCTCAAAAATCATCCGCAAAACCAGTACCAATCTAACATTAGGTATTGCATACGAAGGCGAATAATGGGTTCTTATATCTATGGAATATAGATATGAGGTTATATAGGTACCGCTCAAGGTTGTAGCCGATACAGTGATATTAGCAGTATTTACCAAATATATATTTGAATATGAAATTTCAATTGTGTGCCAGCCTGACATTCGAAAATCAACATGCAGAATTTGAATGTTGATCGAGCTTCACATACGACTTTCAACATTACGAAAATCAATGTTGTACGATCTCGACAGCTCATATACAAAACTATACAAAACAATTTAGGCGACAGACAACCTCGATATTTAACATTTAGAATTCGATGTTTTGCGAACTCGACATTCAAAATTTAGAATGCAGAATTTGAGTTTTGAATCGGCTCAAAATACATCATTCAGAATTTTATTGCTAAGAAATTTCGACCTTCGGTATTTAACATCCAGTATTTAATGTTGTGCAAACTCGACATTCAAAATTCATTCCTTGAATTTTAAGTCATCTCCTGATATTACACGAAACATGCGGAATATGAAATTGATGCCCGTTCGACAATCAAATTTGATCATTTAGAATTAAATGTTGAACTAGCTCGGATTCATTATTTGCATGTTAAGCCTGCTCGGTATTCGTCATTCAACATTCATAATTTAAATGTAGAGCCAGCTTAACATATATCATTTAACGTTCAAAATTTGAATGTTAATCCAGATCGATTAACGACATTCTATATCCAAAATATGAATGCTGTGCCAACTTTTCCTTCGACATTCAAAACCACAACACAACACAACACAACACAACACAATCAACACAACCAACACGACGCAACACACCACATCACATCACACCACGGCAGACTCAACATGACGACAACTAAGCTAATTTTACAAAATCCATAACTAGCTCTTTTGTCACTCACATGCCATTGTAAAATGCCAAATCCACTCGAAGCATAAGAGCAATGTTAAGTACAATGTTTGCATCAAGCATGACAGCTCTCAAAAAGGATTATTATTGCCAGTATCCTACTGGGCATAGAATCGTGTGGGTATGTGACTACTTAGCCAATATCCTATACTATTTAGAATAATTTATGCATTCGGGAACCAGTAAGCCTTTGCATTTACAAGACACAAGGTTTAAGACAACACCAAGTAATGTACATTTCGTTACCAACTGTCATCTCGCAGGTATTAGGTATGGTGGACATGGATAATTAAATCTACGATGTAGACCAACATTGACATGACCAATCGGATTCTAGGACGAGGAAGGAATATTGGATTCCAGATTAGCTGGTTAAATGTGTAAACCAACATGAACCTATCACGTAGCGTTCTTGTCGGATAATTTTATTTACTAGTTGTATGAACATTGGATATTTGTGGGAACATGACGACCGTTTTAAAATGGAAATGTTAATTATTTGTATCGGAGTCGGTTCCAATGTACTAAAGAACTAGGTATACAAAGTTTATTTCAG